>NC_067405.1:20389800-20690665 GCF_009764475.1 Pristis pectinata
CAACATAACATTTTTCTAGGACCAGAGGTAAGATTCCAAAAATTTACATATTCTGCCTGTTTCAGATACATGAAAGTATGTTAATGATTTTGAACCTCTCCCCCCAAATTTTCAAGGGAGCAATTATCCTGCAAATATGGGCTGCGGATTATTCACAGGTCATTCCAAAAGGATGCGCGAGGTAAAGGTTTGACTGGGACTTACAGACAAATCAAAAACAGTACAAGACTAGCAAACAGCCCAAGACTAGCACCATTACAGTTATCCCACTTACATATCAGAGGTTTGTCCTGCAAATCGTCCAAACATAAAAGAATACATCAGAAAAGACTAATCCTCTTTTAGCTTTCAACTAAGCCAGTTTACCAATAATGTAATATATGGCTTTGCTTGGCATCCGAAGCATATGATGAACCCACAACAGAACCTGCACATAATAATAACCCACAGAACATCAGTTACATCAACAATATATTATGCTTTGTAGCCAAGTCACCTGAAACTTAACTGGAAATTCACAAATACTATACTGACAATAGCAGGTCAGAGGCTCAGTATTTTGAGGCGAGTAATTCATCTCCTGATTTTCATATTTTTTCTTTAAATTCATTTATGGAATGTACTATTGTTCCATTGCATGAAGTGCCATTGAGTCATTGCCAGAAGATTTCCTCCTAACTTAAATAACAAAAATCAAGGGACACAATCTCCATAGAGTCAACTATATCTCAGAAGAGACTTCAAATGACTGTGCTTACTAACTTTTTCTCTCCATACCCATTGAAGTGATCCATTATCGTCTTCAAACCTCACTGTACTATCCACCACTTGAATCTTTCCCCCTTCTGGAATTTGGTATCAGATTACGATTGAATTGTTAATTCTCAGTTCTCTAAAAGCAGATCAACCATACAGTACAACTTTATCAAAACTGTTGCTGTTCTCCTTCTAGATGATAGAGGTCACATTGTTTGGGAGGTTCAGCTGGAAGCACAAATCAGCAGTGATGGAATATACTTTTCTAACCTAGGTGCCCAAGATTCTTTTCATACAGAATAAAGTAACCAGCTTGATTGGCACAGCAGTTACTACCTTGACCACTTACTCCCGGTAAGTGGTCAAGGTAGTAACTGCTGTGCCAATCAAGCTGGTTACACAGAGGCTGTAGTATGCATCCTTTATATAGGCCAAAGCTTCTTTGATTTGAACATCCCAAACCCAAGACCTTCTCCACCCAGAAGATCAATGGCAACAGATACAAGAGAACATAGCCATCTATATATTCCTCTTCAAACAGAATGTTGTGCATCATGATCCAGTCTCTCAAGTCTGCTCCACCATTCATCTGTTTGCAAGTTCAACATTGCATTGTCTACCTGGTAATGTTTCCTTCTTTTGTTTTACATCAAGAGCCCATCTACTTCTACCTTAAAAATATTCAAACATCCTGCTTCCACCAACCTTTGAGAAGACAGGGTTCCTCAGAGAAAAAAAAATCCACCTCATCGATGCTAAGTGGGTGACCCATTTAAAAAATAGTAGCCTCTAATCCTAAATCTTCTATTTTCCTTTGTAAATCCACACAATCAATAATCCTCAGGATCTCCTATGTTTCAATCAAGTTAGTTCTCACACTTTTAAACTCCATCAGATAAGTCTAACCTTTCCTTATAAAACAACCCACCCATTCCAGTGATCCCACGAGCAAACTTTCTCCAAACTGCTTCCAATGCATTTATAACCTTCCTAAACTGTACACCACACTTCAGACGAAATCTCACAATGCCCTATAGAACTGAAGCACAACCTTTTTGTTTGAATCCCTCCAACGATGACATTCTGTTAGTTCTCCTAATTATTTGCAGTATCTGCATACTAGCCTTTTGTGACACCCACATCCCTCAGCATCTCAGAACTCTGCCATTTCTCACCTTTATGATAATACTTTTTTTGTTAATTTTTACTGCTAAAATAGACAGAAGATCATACAAGGTTTGTATACGGTAAGTTGAGAGAAGTTGTCCATCAGGAACAGAGGACACAGATTCAAAGTGCTGGGCAAAGGACACTGGGGAGAAAAAAAAATTTTAAACAAAAACCTAGAGTGGTTTTGATCTGGACCTCAACTCTTCACAAGGGTTTTGCCAACAGTAAATCAGGCATTGCAAAATGCAATTTCTTCCCCTGGCTTTTTCAGTTATTTATTCTAAGTCAAGGGGCCTTTGACTATTTTCCCTCAACTACAATCTTGGCATATTCCAAGTGGGCAGCCTTTGGCACTCCATCATTGCCTCTTTCATAGTATGCTCTCAGTAGGGCATTATCTTCCTTCAGTACCCAAACCACTTCATTTTTTTTTAAATGTGCTCTCATCTCGAGATGTAGCACACTCCTTGGGCATTTCACTTTAATTGCCATTAGTTTCTTTTTGTGCTGTGATGTTCAAAACCATGTCCAACGCTAACACCAACGATTGATAGGAAGACTGCTTGTACAAGGTTATTCTTGCTGTTGTTGTTGGGTATTGCTGACATTTGGCTCATTACTGGTTTACATTTGTGCACTTGATCTCTGATGTAATGGTTAGAGAAGCAATAAATCCATCCTGGAAACAGCACCCCAAAACATCACCCAGGAAAAAGAATTCAGTTTTCAGTATTCAGAACTAGATTCAATATTCAAAATGCAATCAGATCAGAGAATCATCTTCTGATAATGATCTTTTGCATATCCTACCACTTAAGCTATAGTTAAATATTTTTTTGCTGCGATGCTGTTGTCCTTGAACATAATTACCATTGTCTACTGAGATTCCCATGTCTCTCAATATTATCTACAATTATTTCAACAGTATTCAAATTGCATGTGTAGATCAACATTTGTCTGCAGTACATTTCATCTGGTCAGATTATTCAATATTTCTGGATGTGCTTCTGCCATTTCCCTAACCTTTTCCAGTGATACTAAAGTGTCTGTTCAGGAAGGAGAACTTAATGAAGTCACATTGAATATGACAGCAGACATGAGTGAATTATGCTTCACCTAATGTAGTATTGATGGCACCCTCTGAAATGTCATTATAATTTAAGAACAGTAATCTTCTACACTCACATTAAGTATTTCTGTTGATTTGTTTCCAGAACACCAAGAAAATAAAAACAAGCAATATGAGCTAAGAACATGGGACTGGGTCTAACTGGATTACTTTTTTCATTACATTAGATGAGCCGAATCGTCTCCTTGTATGCTCGACTATTCAAGGTTTCTATGGGAAGTTACTATTTTTAAGCTGATCAGGACAAGGAAATTCCCATTTGAAGACAGTCTGAGAACCCTGCAGAAGCCTTCTCAAGCAATGCTGACACAAGTGTCCGCCCCAACCTTCTAACCCGAATTTTGACCCAGTGTCCCAGAGCATTCTGCTTCTAATTAAAGTTTCAATGTTCAGTTAAATGAAAATATAGGCTTTAGAATATCAGCAGAGATTTCACAAAACCAACATGATGATAATTTGGTACTGAGATGTTAAAAGGTGGCCAAAACATTAGATTTTCCCTAATTTATACAAGGATTATAGGTACACATGAAAAATGTGGACTAAAGGCAGAAGATAGTTAAGGAGATCTCTCCCCAGCACATACCCTGACCAAGGATGACCTTTCTAAATAACTTCTGATAATTTCTTCTTTCATATTGGACATTGAGAAGATCCTTGATGTAGAGGAAATTGCATACAACACTATGTTCTGGTCTGTATGTTATATAAAGCAAATGGACTGGACTTTGTATTGGGCATTTGGCTTCTGTACTTGATGTCTTGGTTCACCCTTTCTCTTCATCCTATTTATTGAGAAATTCAACACTTTACCTTCCTCCTCCAATTTCAATTTGTAAAATTTCTTACTGGTGCATATCAGTTTACCTTCAGCTGTTTGCTTTGTTCCAATTTATCATCAAGGTCATGATAACTATATGTTGTTGTTGGCTACTAACATGAAAAACAGACATTTTTGGTTTCATTTCAGATCACAGGACTAAAAAAAAAGGTCTCCCATTGCAGCAAGTCAAGTCACTCCCTCACCATCAGTAACTGTTTTGCACAAGTGCAAGGAAGCATCTGATAAAAGAATGGTTCAAATCTTCTGTAGATCAGCTTACTGTCCCGACTCGCAGGTCTCCTGCCTAATATACCCACTATAGAACAGAGCAGGGTTCTCTGCACCATCTTCCTCATGGTTTAGCTGCCAGAGATGATCAGCATGGCTCTGCACAGCACAGGGCCTCTCCAATTGTAAATGGCAAGCCATACTCGTGGAATTGCTTTTGGCTGGTTGAGTCAAGGACACTTGACTGATACTCAAACAATCAAAAACATTCAAACTCCATTAAAGTTTTAATTTGTAATTTTTATTTATTGTTAAGTGTTTTAATTGTTAAATACATTTAAATAAACCAAGTGAATAACCTTGTACTTGCCCTTGTCCATTCAAATGAGCTTTGTTCCTGTGCCAGTCCAATCCAACACAGGAACAGATTCCCCACCCTCAAAGTTCTGGGAAATCTACAGAAGTTCAGGCTCTACCACAGACTTCAGCAGGATATCAGGGTTTCTGCACTGCAGTTATGGAGGTGTATGCCAGCGATATGTCAATGAAATTGAATTGCTTGAGGTAAATGGAAGAAAACAAAAACCCCCAATGGCAAACAATGCAGTGAGAACAAGCAACGTCAGTTTCTAACTCTAAATTCTAAATGAATTAATCCCAAATTTCACCCTTCTCATCTTCACCTTCTTAACTCCAGCCCTACTCATAGAACAGTACAGCACAGAACAGGCCCTTCAGCCCACAATGTTGTGTCAACATAGCTAATCCCTTCTCCCTACAGAATGCCCATATCCCTCCTTTTTCCTCTCATTCATGTGCTCATCCAAGCCCCTCTTAAAAACCCCCAATGAATTTGCCTCCACCACCCTACCAGGCAACACATTCCAGGCATCCACCACTCCAAGTAAAAAACTTACCCCTCACGTCTCTTCTGATCCTACCCCTTCTCACTTTAAATGCATGCCCTCTGGTATTGGATCATTCAATAATAGGTAAACGATATTGCTTGTCCACCTTATCTATGTCCCTCATAATTTTATACACATCCAACAGATCACCCCTCAGCCTCAGCTGCTCCAGAGAAAAGAGCCCAAGTTTGTCCAGCCTCTCCTGATAGCACATGCCCTCTAATCCAGGCAGCATCCTAGTAAACCTCCTCTGCACCCTCTCTAAAGCCTCGACATCCTTCCTGTAGTGAAGTGACCACAATTGCACGCAATATTCTAAATGCAGCCTAACCAGAGTTCCATAGAGATGCATCATAACTTCTTGACTCCTGTACTCAATACCTTGATTAATGAAAGCATTCCATAAGCCTTGTTTACCACCCTATCTACCTGTGTAGCCACTTTCAGTGAGCCATGGATTTGCACCCGAAGGGCTCTACTCAGATCACTTCTCCTGCTACTTGGTGACCAAGAGGCTGCTGCCTCCCCCTTTGATCTTGAGAGTTTCAGTCACCATGTTCCCAATTTCCACCCACATTACCACTTTCAAACTTTCCTCAGTTGAGGGTCCCCCTCCACATTCATCAGCGTGACCTATTTCTAGCTCCATCAAGTTCTCGTGCTTCTGCTCCCAACCTTCCCATTTCCAACTGTTAGAGGTTCCTGGCTGTCACCTCCTACCCAGCTGACCCTGCATTCGCCAGATCACGTTTCCCTGCATAACTCTGCTTTCTGGAGAGATTGTTCTCCCACAACAGCCAAAGTCTATTTTTGCTTCAATATCTTCTCATGGAAAATGCAGGAAACACAACAGCAGTACATCCATATCTGCTCACCCCTTTAAAAAGACTTGCCTTAGTGAGCTGTACTTTGCTTTTTGTGGACTAATAATCAAACTGTGTTCATTGAGCAACATCCTGTTTGACCCATGTTCCATTATCAATCTATATATGCAAGTAATTAAAAACTTTCCACTGATACTTTATTTTTCATGCTTCTTCAGCCATCTATTATGTAAAATCCCAGTCTTTACTATCTGCTCCTTTGAAAAACATTCCTGCTCCATCCTAAACCATTCTGGGCAACGCACTTTTGTAATTCATTCAGCTGTGTTCTATACTATAGATTTCTTTTATGCCAGGTTAAAAGGCAGATACTAGAGCAAATTTGTCAGCCAGACTGCCAATTCAGAACTGGCTAGTAACTGGGATCCCACAATAATTGTATTGTTAAATTTGATATTGTTTTTAAAGTGAATGCCAACAATAACATGGTATTATAAACTGCTGCAAGGTTGCAGTGGGACAATCTCAAATGGCTGAATGATTTCCTCCTGCTCCTATTTTCCCCAAGTAAATTTAATTGGAAGACTATGCTTAAAATGTAATAGGAAGAGTGGGACCCTTTTATACTTGGCACGAAACCCATCACATATCCAAACCAGTTGCAACTGGTTCCACTATACAAACTAACTTGTAAAGTGTTAAAATAGTTATTACAATATTTTAAGGAGTGTAGCAAATATCAAAAACAGCTCTAATAGGTTTTTAAATCTAAGAATATTCAAAGCAGTTTGATGGAATTACAACCTCTCTAAATACGTACACAATTGAGATCACAAAAATATGATTCAGCAACTGTAAACCAAAAATGCAGCTGTAGGTTTATAAACTACTTTGGAAAGGTTAGGGTTATGTTAAATATTCTTATGGCCACGGACGCCACGAAAATTAAGCGCCCCTACAGACCTCTCACATAGTGCACGAGACCACCCCCATTTCTGCCAAAGGATTAAAGCAAAGAGTTGATACCATGTATAACAGTTAAAGAAAAGACTGTAAAGAGAGACCTGGCATACCAAGAGTGGTTATGGAAATATATATCATTTCGTATAAATTTAAACTTCTAGAACAATGGTCTGAAAGAAAGGAGGATTTTTCAAGTGGTAAAGTTGAGTTATTTTAATGGAATCAGACACTGCAGAATTTGATTAAACAATTGACTATTGCTTCTTGATACAGTAGACTAGGGATGCTAACAGTAAGTGGCAGATTTTGTTGTAAAGCTCCAAATAATATTGTGATAAGGCAAGGCAACCTTAGTAAATCAAATCTATTAGAGGCTGAACAACACTATCTTAATACTCGATTTTATACTGTTAGCAGAAATATTCCTATCTCACAGATTGTTTTTCTTTTCCATGCTCTAACCCACTTCTGCTTCACCTCTTTTTCCCCCTCTTGCTCTCTTTGATGATAAGGCCAACTTTTTTAATTCACTGTGATCACGAACACCCCAGAGCTTGAGTTCTAAGCTTCTTATATTTATGCTATAATTTTTCTACTCAAAAAGCATTTCAAAATTCACTTTCACGTTAGAATTAATTCAGATTCATCTCTGACAATGCATTTTTAATGAAAGTCTTTGGTCTTTATCAGGTTGGAATTACTTTTCAGACTAGTAAGCTCCTTCTGAATCTTTCTTCCCCCACCCACCCCCATCCCCTTTTTTATTATTTACAAGTTTTTTCTTTTCCTGGTTCATTTTCTTTCTTGTCCTTACAGCAACACAGTCCAATTCCACAAGTACAAGCTTTGAGCCAAAATTTATTTGCCTCTCCTCAAGAGAAACATTAAGTATAAAGAAAGCCAAATGCAAAGGATGGTAACCCACCAGGAACCAGCATGTTTCCTGAAACCTATTTCATGTTGAAAGTCTGTCCCTCTGGATATAATGCATCAATTACAAGATGACAAATACATGGTCGTACTGCTGTTGCCCTGTTCACTCTCCTCCCTAACACTTACATTTTGTAGCAAGGAGCTACAAGAACAAACTTCTTTTGAGTGAGAATGTGGGAAATGAAAGCTGACTGCTAATTTAACCACCTCCGCCTCCACACCCCCAACAGATTTTTCACAACTGAGCAGCCTTGGTTTAACCAGCTGCCTACACACAACCACAGGTCCCATTGTTCTAAGTCAGCTGAGCAGCTGTGGAATGATCACAAGCGTCTGCTAAATCAGTGACAGGGCAACTCTCCAAAACAGGTCAAATCTGTTCAAGGAAAGATACACCACTACGGATGGTGAGAATATATAACCTTCCCTGGGAATGCTAAACGCTCCAGGCAGGCACTTCAATACATTATACTCTGCCTCACAGATGATTTTCGTTGAAGTGAACGAGGATGAATTTGTTGACTACAGAGGCATCCTGTTCTAGGCAAGCATGCATTTGGATCTTGTATCTTAACCCAATGCAGGCTGCTATACAGAACTTTCTGGTGAAATTTACTACATTGTACTTTATCTGCAATTTGTTAGTACCAGTTGAAGGTGTTTTGCAAGCTTCTTTTCGGTTAAAAAAAATCATCTTACACAAGTCAATGAATAACCTCCTAGAACAAAAGTAAATATTATGTTCTACAATTATTTAAGAGCACTGGAGCCATGCCTCATGTCCTGATGAACAATTACCCCTAACATTGTTGTGAACAAATTAGCTGTCCCATTTTCTACATTACAATTTATTGGTTGTAAAATCCTTGGGAAATCTGTAGTCATGAAAGGGGCTGTATAATTGAGAACCTCTTTTCAGATGCTTTCATGTTAGAAAAAGGCTCTTTTAGCTGCTGCATGATTTAACCGGATAAGCCTTACAAACTGTATAGATCCAGATCCCACTAGCATTTGTTATTAGCTTAGTAGCTTGGCTACATTTAGCATCACAGCAAAAATCAATCCTGCCTTTGCAAAATGGCCATATAAAATAAAAACCCTGTTCTTTGACAGGATCAGTGATGGGATCCAGTGGTATTATTGGAATTTCCCAATTTTTTTTAAAACACAAAACATTCCCAATTTCAAAACACCAGCTCAAACCTCACAGTAATTGGGGATGGTGGAGAGGCTGTTAATCTAATCTGCTGGTTAGGAATCTGACAAGATCAGGTGTTATACAGCTTTTACACCTCCACCTGATTTTGCCCACCATCTAAGTAAACAGAAGGTAAAGTCACTGGTGCAAAAAAACCAGTGTTCCCCGATCTCACAGGCTCTCAAACTGGGAGTTAGGTTCAAATCACTCCTCCTCTATTCAGAATATCATGAAGCTGCTGCAGTTAAAGGGCACCTTTCCACCACATATTGTCAGCTCATACTGCTGAGACAAGCATATCCTGTTAGAAAATGAAATGACAACAATAAATAGGAAACACCACTGATATTGCCAGATGGAGTCAGTTTAAGCCTCAGTAATACTATTAAAGATAGCAGCAGCATTTTTGCAGAAATTCAAATGGTTAGTTGCTGTCTACGGCATTTTCTTTTTAACATTTGATAAGTGATTGCCTAAAGGCAAAACATATGGAGAGATATCTACCCCTCATTCTCACCTATGTTAAGAGTTCCAACATCTTCAAGTGAGGGACTGATGAAGCATCACAACCCATCGATAGGCCAGCTGGAAAGGCTAGTATTGGAGTGGGGGGGGGGGGCTCTGGGAATATTGGAGCAGAGCAGAATCTCACACCCTTGTGCATTAAGTACATAATTGTATAGATATTGTAATACATTGATCTTGATTGTCAGGAGGTTAAGCACAAGAACTGTATTTAATAATGGAGAATTCAGTGGCATGTTAATACTGGGGTCTACCCTCAAGCTCTTCTATGCCCCAAAACTATTCCTTCCTCTTGCTGGATTCTAGAAGCCTTTTCCCAAACATATGGATACCCTGAAAGCTCTGCTAGACATGGAATTCATTCAAATACTATCAGCCCCTGATGTTTCATCCAACCCTCTTGGATAAATCACTGATATCATTCTCACTGATAATTGTAAGTAGCACAATTCACTCCTATAAAGTTTTATATTCAGTATAATTAATGACCCAAGAGTTCAGAGTTCTGATTCAATGATAAGGCCATTATATTGCAACTTAATTTGGCAAATTTTTGCTGACTGCATGTTAGCAAAATTGGATTGGTAGTGAAAAACTTAAATGAGTCACTAACACATTATCCGATTTCTCCACTTTCAGTGGAAGTTTACTTTCAAATAGTCTTAACCTGAACAATACATGTAAAATAAAGCTTCATCTTCAGATTAAAAGACAAAGTAGAAACATAACAGAGATACTTCAAATGAATTGGCACACTCATGTGAATGTAGGTATTTAGAAATGGTACATTTAATTCCTTCTAACAGTCTGAATTCAGATATACAAAAATATATGGCATTAAATTAGTCCAGATTAAAGAATCCAAAGTTCTTGTTTTGTAGTGATTCGAAGTCATGACACAATAAACAGTTGTGCTAATTTAACTAGTGAGTTTCTGAGAAGCAATCCAAAAGCAAGAAGCTCTAAAGGAGGGAAATCCCTTGGGACTATATTTTGGGGAAGGAGGGAATGTCTGGACGAAGAGTCCAAAATACAGATGGCACAATCAGGAAATGTTTGATAACATTAAGTACAGTTGGACGAAGCATAATGAAGAAAGGAAGGATGGAAGGGAGATTAATATTTCCTTTGAGTCTGGATTTAATTCTCATAATAAAAAAAACTTACCCCTGGCTTGATTAACTTGTTAATTCGTTTGAAGGAAGGAAACTAATTCACTCTAAAAATCAAAGTAATTTTTCCATAAAGTTCATCCAAATTAACGTAAAATGTTATATTTTGTACCTTTTGGAGCACAGGAGCCAACTGACAAATTGTAAGAAAATCATTAAATATCTTTCACCTTCCACTTGCAAAGAAAGGACCTTATCAAGTAGCTTAATGAATTACAGTGCATCTACCTTCATAGATCATTTCACAGCTGATTAAAAATTGATACAAGAATGATTGTCAAGCAAAATAAGATGCAAAGCAAATAAAATTAAAGTGTAGAGATAGTAAAGGTACAAAATAGTATTCATATTAAATTCATATTAAATGGATAGGAGGAAATCCAAACACCTAAACTCCTGTAATTAGACACTTCAACATAATGACCTTTAGGTGCACATTTATCAACACCCAAAGGCATCACACCTCTGGAAATCTTCCTAACTGCTGATATCATTCACTAAATAAACTAGTACCACCATGTCCATCATTGGAAGGCCAAAGACATTGACCATAAACATAAGTAAAACAACACCTGAAGATTATTCTGTTCATTGAATTCAAATGCTACTAAAGACTCCCTTTCCAGCATTTACAGGATCCATATGTTAGTGCATGCAAAGATACAGAACTACGTTATCAGATGATTCTTAAATTCATGTACTACATTTATAATCCAGATTTGTGAAAAGATGCAAAAGTCAAAGACAAAAGCTAATGTCTAGGTACCAGTCTAGGAACTGAGTCTAACCTGATGGACCACAAAGCTTTGGTCACATAAAATCCCAAATAACTTTCTTTTTGCACAGCTTTCTACTTATACTTTACAGCATCCAGGATACAATCAGATGGTTCCTTAGTATGCATGGTTGAAAATGATGTTTTGCACACAGAGGAAGCAAAAAAGTAACAAAGTTTATTTGCATTTAAGAACGATATATTTTGTACTCATGAGGTTAAGATGTCAGTTTACTTCATACAAATTTCATGTCATACAAGTCAGTGATAATAAACCAGATTCTGATTCTAAAAAGACCAATTCAGCCGTACATAACAAACAGCTCCTGTCATAAGAACACAAGAACTAGGAGCAGGAGTAGGCCATCTGACCTGTCGAGCCTGCTCCGCCATTCAATAAGATCATGGCTGATCTGGCCCTGGACTCAGATCTACCTATCTGTCTTTTCCCCATAATCCTTCATTCCCCGATACCCCTACTGCACAAATCTATCTAACTGTATCTTAAATATATTTACTGAGGTAGCCTCTACTGCTTCCCTGGGCAGAGAATTCCACAGATTCACTACTCTCTGGGAAAAGCAGTTCTTCCTCATCTCCATCCTAAATCTATTCCCCTGAATCTTGAGGCTATGTCCCCTAGTTCTAGTCTCACCTACCAGTGGAAACAACCTTCCTGCATCTATCTTATCCCTTCCGTAATTTTATATGTTTCTACACGATCCCCTCTCATCCTTCTGAATTCCAGTGAGTATAGTCCCAGGCAACTCAATCTCTCCTCATAGGCTAACCCCCTCATCTCCAGAAGCAACCTGGTTAACCTCCTCTGCACCACCTCCAAAGCCAGTATATCTTTCCTCAAGTAAGAAGACCAGAACTGCATGCAGTACTCCAGGTGTGACCTTACCAGTACCCCGTACAGTTGCAGCATAACCTCCCTGCTCTTAAATTCAATCCCTCTAGCAATGAAGGCCAACATTCCATTTGCCTTCTTGATAACCTGTTGCACCTGCAAACCAACCTCTTGTGATTCATGCACATGCACTCCCAAGTCCCTCTGCACAACAGCATGCTGCAGACTTTCACCATTTAAATAATAATCTGATCTTCTCTTTTTCCTTCCAATGTGGATGACCTCACATTTACCAACATTGTAGTCCATCTGCTAAACCCTTGCCCACTCACTTCTATCTATCTCTCTCTGCATCCTCTGCACAATTTGCTTTTCCTCTAAATTTAGTGTCATCGGCAAACTTAGATATGCTACACTCGGTCCCCTCTTCCAAATCGTTAATGTATACCATGAACAGTGGTGGCCCAGTACCGACCCCTGCAGCACCCCAGTCACCACTGATTGCCAACCAGAGAAACCCCCATTTATCCCAACTCTGGTTAACCAATCCTCTATCCATGCTAATCCATTAGCCCCAACTCCATGCACCCTTATCTTATGACTGTTTACGGCTTAATGTCTGTTTCACTTGCAAAAGGCTGAGTCTCATTTTGACAATTCACAAGGGATTGATCTGTGTGGTACATAGATTAAAAGATAAGAAAAAGATCTGTATTGTGGAAGCACTTAGAAATGATACAGTACAAGGAATTTTTTGCACCTGTCTCAAAGAAGAGAAAATAAAAGTAATGATACAATTATGGCTGTTTAAACATTCATTCTCAGAGGTATTCAAGTATGTCTACGCTTTCTCCATTTGCTTAGAGAGTTTTTATATTTTGTACACAAGAGGAGTTCATTATGCCTAATAGTTGTAGCTTTATACTTTGGGCAAAAGAAAATATTTAATAAGAAGATATTTCTTCAAGATAATGAAACCAATCTGGTGAATTTATTGGCCCCCTTCATAATCTTGCCAGCAGCTTCAAGGATCTAACAGTGAAAATCCCAGGTAGCAAAACAGCTCAGCACACTGACTTCAGCATTGCTGTAGCCCAACTCAGTCAAGCAACACCATCAAGGGCAATGTTCATTTTGTTTTCCCATCCCTAGATTAATAAAGTAACCTTTTGTTTTGTGATGGTAGCCAACAATTTCATACAACTGTGTTATTTCTATAGACTATACAATGAAACTTCTGGTTTAATATGTGTTAATTATTTGAAAAGATCTGCAACAGCAACATGCAAGTAGTGATGCCTCCTGTCGCAAATTTACGAACGCTTCCAAATTTTATGTACTATTGTGATAATAGTCAGTAAGCATTCATTTTAAGGATAATACTGTTTAATTTTCATGAACAGAGAGAAACTACACAAGAACAACAAATCACTTCTATCAGGTTTTTAAAAATCCATCTTATGCATTCCCCATACTAAAACATTTACTTTTGTTGATACAAAATATACCATCTTCAGGAGTACCAGTACTGCCTGGTTCTAGAGGTCTGTTAAAACTAGTGAAGCCAGAATCTCCCTACTTGTAATTCAATAGCTCTGCAAATGTAGTTTTGTAGATTAAACTTCAGCTGAAGTGCAGCTGAGGACAACTGTTAGAAGGACAGGTGTCTGATGAATTTGACCCCGTGGTGGCCAGGCTTCAGAATGTCTTTCATTAACATTGCTGATGCTGGAACTCTCAAGTGATTTCCCACCGTCTTCAACATCTCTGGTTACCTTCTGTTTGGAAGAAATTGGCTAGACTGATGAACCTTTGACAGAAACTGCAGCATGAGAAGATTCACTTATGGAACAGTGAAACACAGGAGATTATCTGGACCATTGTGCCTGTGCAAGCTCTCTGAAAAAGGAATCTAATTAATCCTACCCACCTCCTCTCTCCCCATAACCTAGCATTTCCCCCACCCCAGCCCATCAAGCATTATATCCAATTCCTTTTGGAGAGTCACTATTGAACCTATCTTAATATAACCTCAATGAACACAGCTTGTCTTCCAAATTTGCACATTGAACCCCTCAGGATTCAACAGTCAGATAACCAGCCTTTCCAAGTCTGTCAGAATTGGCCAGTTTCGCTGAGTTTCTCAAATCAGTTTTTTCTCTCTCCGCAGATGCTCCCTGACCTGCTGAATATTTCCAGCATGGACTTTTTATTTCAGATTTCCAATAACTGCAGCGTTTTGCACCTAACAGTTAGAACAGTGTTTAATTTTCCCCGTCTTCTATTCTCATTCATTTGCTCCAGACAGGTCACCTGCAATTAACCAACCATTCTGCCACCCTCTCCCAGTCCGCCCCACCACTTCTTGTATCATTCGGTCACTTCTGTTCTCCACCCTGTCACATACTTTCCCTTTGTTCTCTCCATCGGTTCCCCTGCTCTGCAATTAAAACAAAATTTGATTCCTAAATCTACCTGGTTCTAATGAAATACCATTGATCTGGAGTTAACTCAGTGTCTCTCTCTCTCTCTACAGACTCTCTCAGCACTTCCCAACCTGTTGAGTTTTTCCAAAACATTTTTTTTAATATAGGGTATCTTTTAGTCACGTACATTGAAACACACAGTGAAATGCATCTTTTGCGTGGAGTGTTCTAGGGGCAGCCCGCAAGTGTCACCACACTTCTGGCGCCAACATAGCATGCCCACAACTTCCTAACCCGTACGTCTTTGGAATGTGGGAGGAAACCAGAGCACCCGGAGGAAACCAATACAGTCACGAGAAGAACTTACAAACTCCTTACAGACAGCAGCCGGAATCAAACCCAGTCGCTGGCGCTGTAATAGCGTTACACTAACCGCTACACTACCATTCTGTCATTATTTCAGATTTATACAATCTCTAATTGTTTGCTTTTCAGATTAGTCTGCCTTCCCCCACCCCTTCAAGCATGGAATGAAAGATCACTAAAAACTCTATGAAAAAAGATTCACATTCCCTTTTGTTTCCACTGACTGACAGGTCACAGGAAGAAAATATAAACCATGAGAAGGAACAGAAAACACGCCCCCTCCCACCTCCATCTACCCTTAAGCCTGCTCCACCATTTAACAGTATCATGACTAATCTGATTGTAACCTCAACTTCACATTCCCATCCAGCTTTGGTGACCTTTCAACCCCTTGCTCATAAAGTATCTATCAATCATTGCCTTTAAAATATTCAAAGGTTCTGCTTCCACTGCCCTTTGAGGGTGACACTTGCAAAAACTCATGAGCCTCAGAAAAAAAAATTTGCTTCCTGTGTCTTAAATGGGACATCCGTTGTTTTTAAACAGTGACGCCAGTTCTAGATCTTCCCATGAAAGGAAAGATCCCCTGTCAGAACCCCACAGGATCTTGTGTTTCAATCAGGTTGCTTCTCATTCTTCTAAGCCCCAATACCTAGAAGCCTAGCCTTTTCAACCTTTCCTTATAAGATAACCTGCCCATTTCAGGTAGCAGTCTTGTAAGTGTCCACTGAATTGCTTTCAGTACATGTATACAATTTCCTAAATAAGGAGACCAATATCATACAGTGCTCTAAATGTGGTCTCAAATATCCAATGCAACTTAAGGTTACCTCCCTATTTTTGTATTCAATTCCCCCTGCAATTAATGATTCTGTTAGCTTTCCAAATTACTTGCAGCACCTGCGCACTCACCTTTTGCAAATCATGCACAATGACACCCAGATCCCTCTGCATTTCACAATAAAATAAAAACAGGAGTAGGCCACTAAGCCCCTCAAGACTGATGCACCATTCAATATCATGGCCTCAATTCTTCCAAAGTGCCAATTACCCATAACTATCAGTTCCTTGAATCTCAGGGTTCTGCAAACTAAGATAAGGCAAGAAACAAATTATTTTCATTTAGTCCATCAAAATTCTCACATTTGCCCACAGATGGTGTGTGTGCTTCACTTTGTTTTAGAATTTAATGTCCTGACAACCCATGATTCATCTTTCAACACTAAAGGATAACTTAAGCACAATCAATCAACATGATACGTTCCAGAGTCAGACTTATACAGACCTAATCTTCCCAAATGATTAAGTTTTAAACCAATGAAGTCAACAATTAGCTTTTTCCTGTCTTGTCAAAACACACTGCATTTTAACATAAAGTAAAAATAGAAAAGGCTGGAGATACTCAGCAGCATCAGGAGAAACAGAGTTAACATTTCAGATCATCCTTATTTTTAACATCCGTGCTCAAATATGGGTTTTGTGCAATTTGTACTAGCAATGGCGATGAGTTAGACTGAGTTTTCCTGAAGATATCTGAACCCTCGAAGCCATCAATTCAAAGAATTACTGGCAAGATATCTTAGGTTAAAAGGTCGGCACAACATTGTGGGCCAAAGGGCCTGTACTGCGCTGTAATGTTCTACGTTCTAAGATAGCCTTGATGTTCTGGCCAATGCTGACCCTTGTACCAATATTTCTTTAACAGTGTATCTGCTCACTAATGCTGCATTCCCTCCATTACAACAGTGGCTACACTTCAATTAGGAATCTGGTAATGTTCCAAAATGGATGTGAAAGGCACTATGTAAATACGAGTCTTTCTTTTACTTCCATGTGCAATTCCAACAATCAACCCCATCCTACTTTCCCAAAATGCAAGTTTGAGCTTTTGGAACTTAAAATACTGAACAGAGGTGAGCAATCTTTTACTGCATGATAAAATACAGTGCAATTATAGTGCAAGTTTCAATACTATACTTGAAAGTTGGCTCTGATTCATTAGGAGTTTGAGGAGATTTGGTATGTCACCAAAGACTCTCGCAAATTTCTACAGATGTACGGTGGAGAGCATTCTGACTGGTTGCAACACAGCCTGGTATGGAGCCTCCAATGCACAGGATCGCAAGAGGCTGCAGAGGGTTATAGATCAGCCAGCTCCATCACAGGCACAACCTTCCCCACTATCGAGGACATCTTCAAGAGGTGGTGCCTCAAGGTGGCATCCATCACTAAGGACCCTCACCACCCGGGACATGACCTCTTCTCATTACTACCATCAGGGAGGAGGTACAGGAGCCTGAAGACCCACACTCAACAATTCAGGAATAGCTTCTTCCCCTCCGCCATCAGATTTCTGAATGATCCATGAACACTACTCATTATTCCTTTTTTTTGGCACTATTTTTGTAATTTTGTAGATTTTTGTGTCTTTGCACTGTTTGCTGCCACCAAACAACAAATTTCACGTCATATGTCAATGATAATAAATCCGATTCTGAAATTGATGAACCTTCAGTTCAAGGAAGAAACAGAACATATTTCCTGTTTCCAAAATAGAAGCACAACTCAGATGACAAGTTGATCCCCTTGATTTTATATTGAATCTTCACACCTAAATTAGATTTCTCAATATTTTAAAGTTCTTCATCTGAGCTTAAGAACACAATATTACGGTTAATGTGCATGAGTTGTTCATTATCCACCGCACTTTAAACCAATTGACTTGAATAGCCACTATCATACTGCACTTGTACTGTATGGATATCATTTTATGGGAAAAGAGGTCAATATTCTTTGGCTTGCAGCAAAGTGCAGCAGAACTTTTTGTTGTCCTCTGCAGCAAGAGGCAGCTCACTGGTTCATTTGTTGCATAATCATCATGGATATGGAGGAGTGGCTGAAGGTCATCCTCATCCTGTGAGGGGTCCCAAGCGAAGGCTCACTCAAATACTTACTCAGAAATAAACAATGGAAGTACCATGTAAGATTTCTAGATCAGGTTTATAACTCCAAGTACAGTTTCCATAATCAAGATATTATCATCCTAAGGTGGGCTAAATAAAGTTATCGTGGATAAATAAATTATTCACAATGCTTCTCTTAGCAAATGTTAACAGTTGAACAGGATCAATGAGCAATGTTACTGCATTAGCCCATTAAGCATTCCCTCCATTTTCCATTAAAATGTCTTTCAAATTTCTTATTAAATATATATTTCAAATATCCCATTAAAGTGGTTAGAGAAGAACATTTTGTGGACAGGAAGTATTTTATGGCATCATCAGCAGGATGTTAGATTTTACACAATTTGGCAAACTGGATTAGATGAGATTTTCAGCAGGAAACCAGTTTATGAGCAGCCAGTCCAAAGCAGATCTGCTTAAAACAAAAATGCAGCAACATCCATGCACACAAACCATTTTGTATTAAACAAGGTTTCAGTAAATAATCTAGGCTGCTGACCTGGTGCTATACATGCTGCTTTGACAGAGGTGCTGTAACTAAAATGAGGCATTGAAGCAAATTGCTCCCTGTTCAAGTGGATGCAAAAGATCCCAAGGTATTATTCAGATGACAGAAGACTGATTATTAAATTACATGGAACTGTTATGTGAAGTGAAATGGAGTTTCAACATTCCCCGTGAAAAATATTAATATACAATCCCACACTCACAGCTCAAAGCACAGATTGTGGAAGTAACTCATATTTCTAAATTCTTATTCACTGCAATTACATGCCTATTGAACCAATCGTTTTTACTAACACCAACATTGCAACACTGGTTTTGTCCAGTCGAAACAAAAACTCTCAGGTCAGCTACATTTTTCATCAGCCCTTAGTAACTACTCTCAAAGGACTTTTTTTTCCCCATTATTTTCCTACATCTTATTAAATTCAATACCAGTTCATCCATTCAGTTTACAGCAAACAATTCCTCCTTTGTGTTTACCTTTGTGCCTGCTGCCTATAGCGATGGATTCCCCTTGTTCTGCAAATCAGCTTCAGTTCAACTAGAATGTCTGCTCACACCTCAGATGTAGCTCAATCAGCAAATACTATAGTTGTCATGGCAATTTCATAGAAGTTGAAGATGAGCAGAAATCAATCTGGGCTCTATGGATCAATCTATGCATTTAAAAATTCAAAGACCAAGCTACCACTGGAAAATGCAGAGGACTTTGTATAAAACTGCCTTAAAGGGGGAGGAAATTTAAATGGAAAGAGACAAAGGAAAAATAAAGGATGGAATCTAGATTTTTGTTCTAAAAAGAGAATATGATTTTTTGTTTTACACTGTGTTTAAACTAAGAAATAGTAAGAAATATATAACATCACATTAAGAAGTTTCACCAGCATGGTGTTGTGCAAAACAAAACTAATTTCACCTTAAGACAAAGATTTTTAGGAAGCAGGAAATAAATGAATAACTTATAATTTCATCCATTAATAATTACAGGATCACACAGTAGCATAGCAGTTAGCGTAACACTATTACAACGCCAGTGATCAGGGTTCAGTTCCTGCCATTGTCTGTAAGGAGTTCATACATTCTCCCCGTGAATGCGTGGGTTTTCTCTGGGTGCTCCAATTTCCTCCCACATTCCAAAGACGTACGGGTTAGTAGATTAACATGGGTGTAACTGGGCAGTGCTGGGCTGAAAGGGCCTGTTACTGGGTTGCACAAATAAAGTTTTAAAAATAAATATGCTCCCAATTTATCCTTTGGTAAGTCTCTATACCCTCTGCAGACTGTGAAAACACCGCTAAGATTTTAAGAGAACCAATTGATGAATTAAAGAGAAAAATATACTCTTCCTCAATCACCTCAAGACTCAGTTTTGAACTAGTAGCTCCCAAATATGGGTAACAATCTTGCAGCATTAAGTTCAATTCAGACATTGTCATTTTGAAAGCAGTAACAAACAGTGATCTCAGCCTCATTTGCAAAAGGACACATCTTCTCTATATCCAGCTCTCTTAAATGTAATTAAACACTTCAAATTTTAGAAGTTCCCTAGTGGCCATTGTTGAGACCTGAACACATTTAAATCTAATTAACTTTGTTCAGTAATTCACCCTCCAGGTTGTCATCATTGGCTGCTGTCATAAAGAAACAAAGCAATAAGGTCTACTGTCCCAAATGCAATGAAAAGTACCACTATTGGCCAGGTATTCTGCAAAAGGTGTTGACCCTCTGAGCATGATGGGGAGAGAAGATGTAAAAGAGGGGAGGCATTGCAAGATTAATTAAGAAGGCTATTATTCCTCAAATGAGTCTCTTTACATGCTGCCTTGAAGCGACGAAGGATGAGGGGGGACCTGATAGAGGTATAGAAGATGATGAGAGGCATTGATCGGGTAGATAGCCAGAGGCTTTTTCCTAGGGCTGAAATGGTTGCCACAAGAGGACATAGGTTTAAGGTGCTGGGGAGTAGGTATGGAGGAGATGTCAGGGGTAAGTTTTTTTTTACTCAGAACGTGGAATGGGCTACTGGCAACGGTGGTGGACGCAGATACGATAGGGTCTTTTAAGAGACTTTTGGATAGGTACATGGAGCTGAGAAAAATAGAGGGCTATAGTTCTCCAAGGTAGGGACATGTTCAGCACAGCTTTGTGGGCCGAAGGGCCTGAATTCTGCTGTAGGTTTTCTATGTTTCTGTGCCATATGGATAGAGCTTAAAGAGAGGAAGATCAGTTTATCAGGAGCATATATACTTCCAAGTAGTCAGTAGGAGGACCATATAGGCAAATCATTGCGAGGTAAAAGAATAGGAAGGTTATAGCAGAAGAGGGGTTTCAATTTCCCCAATACTAACTGGGATCAACCTTGTGTGAGAAGTATAGAGTATGGATTTTTGTTTAAAATTGCATCAAGAGCTTTCTGAATGTAGATAATTCAACTAGAGAAAGCTAATCCAACTAGACCAAATCTTAGGGATGTAGCTGGCCAAATGGCTAGAGCGTCATTGACAGAGCATTTGAGATAAGGACCATTACCGTTGTAAGTTTCAAGGTAGTTATGGAAAAGGGGAAGAATGGTCTGGAATGAGCAAAGGCCAATTTCGATATTATAATTAGGGACCTGGTGAAAGTAGACTGGGAACAGATACTTGCAGGAGATACTTGGATACTTGCTGGAAGTCAATAAATTGGAGTCAATCAAAAGTGAGAATTCAGGGCCAACATGATCCTTGGGCCAAGTCCAAGCATTGCTGGGTGTCAAGGGATATTGGAGGTTTGAATAAAGAAGGCATATAGCAGGCTTACAGAACTGAAAATGGGGAAAGGCCCTTCAGAAGTATAGAAAATGCAGGGCAAGGAGGGGAGTACAAGATATCACCGGCAAACAGATTTAAAAGAAAATTTTAAAGCAATTTATAAGTACATTAAGGGCGAGTAAGGTCCATTAGGATTAAAGGGACAATCTATGCCTGGAGCCAAAGGACATTGGTGAATCTGAAATGAATACTTCTCTGAGAAGGACATTGTATTGATAAGTTCAACAAGGAGTGTAATTCTAGAACAAGGTTACCATTAAAAAGGATAAGGTATCAGATGTCTTAGTGGGCCTCAAGGTGGATAAATCCCCAGGGCCTGGTGAGATCTATTCCAGGCTGCTCTGGAAGAGACTGCTAGGGCTCTGACAGAGATTTTCAAATCTTCAGTGGCCACAAGTGAGGAGCCAGATGACTGTTCAACAGTGAATGTGGTACCTTTATTCAAGAAGAGCAGCAAGAATAAGTCAGGTAATTACAAGCCAATGCATCCAATGTCCTTGGTAGGGAAGTTAATCGGAAAAATTCTGAGGAACAAGATTATTCAACACTTTGAAAGGAAAGAATTACAGAAAAATAGTCAGCATGGCTTTCTCAGGGGGAGATCCTGTCTACAATCTAATTGAATCTTTCAAGGAGGTAGCAAAGTATATTGAGGGCAAGGACTTTGACAAGGTCTTACATGGGAGACTGGTCCAAAAAGCCAGAATACATGGGATCCAGGGCAAGTTGATAAATCACATCCAAAATTGGCTTGGTAATAGGCAGCAGAGGGTGACTGCAGAAGGCTGTTTTTGTTCCAAGAAGCCAGTGACCAGTTGTATCACAGGTTTTGCTGCTGAGTCACTCAAGAACTTATTATAAACATTAATGATTTGGAATTGAATGGAAGGGTATGATTAGTAAATTTGCAGATGACAAATATTGGTGGTGGTGATGATGAGTTGGTAAGATAGGCAGAGCAAGGGCAGATGGAATTTAATCCTGTTAAGCATGGGGGAGGGTGCAGAGGAGATTCATCAGGATGTTGCATGAAATGGAGTATTTAAGTTAGGAAAGAGAGACTGGATAGGCTGGGTTTGTTTTCATACAACACAGAAAATGACCCTGTAACCCACCATGTATTTACCTATCCTAATCCCATTTGTTCAATAGACTGCAATGCCTTGATGATTCAAGTGCTTGTCTAGAAGCTTCTTAAATGCAGTGAGAGTGCCCGCCTCCACCTCACCTTGAAGTAGGGGAGCCTGAGAGGAGGCCTGACTGAGGTATACAAATTATGAGGGACATAGATAGGGTAGATGGCAAGAAACTTTTCCACATGGCTTAGGTGTATCAATCCAGAGGGCTTAGCTTTAAGGTAGGAGTTGGAGAATTAGAGGGGAACTGAGGAAGAGTCTTTTTTTTAAAAAACCTAGAGGGTGGTCAGAATATGGAACACACCACCCGAGGGGATGGTGGAGACTGAGACTCTCATAACTTTAAAGTAGTATCAAGATGAGCACTTGTATGGGCAATACATAGAAGGCTGTGGGCCAGGTCCTTGAAAATGGAATTAGGATAAATGCGTACTCAATGCTCAACATGGAAGGCTGAAGAGCCTCTTTCTGTGCTGTATAACTATGACTCTAAAACTGGCAAAATCAGAAAAGATTGGCAGGATGTTTTTCCAATGGTATATTGTTATAATCAATGCCATCAGAAAATATGGTTAATGCAGAAAGAACTGAAACATTCAAAATGGACAATTGTACATAAACTTGGAAGGGCAGACAAGTTGCAGTGAAAGAGCAGGACAGTGTGACTAATTGGTTAAATCTTTCAAAGAGCAGTCACAAGCCAGTTGAGAAAGCTGAAAGTCCACCTTCTGTATGATTCTCCAATTCAATGAAAACTTGAGTGATGATAGCTCTTCAATTTCTGCAATAATTTCACCAATAGACGTGAAGATCTGGTTGTCTCATCCAAGACCTAGCACTTGCTGCAAACGAGAAGATCAGTTTACAGCCATCTAAAGCAACACAGTGTCAGAGGATGATTATGAAATAAATCAAGCCAGATGCTTCCAACCAATTTTTTTTTACATAAATATTATAAAATGGTTATGTCTCAGTGCAAATTTGCCTCAGCAGGTGACCAATACAAAATAATTGCAGAAGTTAGACAGGTTATTCTTCTTGGAATCTAACCAAGTCACAAAAGCAACACACAAAATGAATACTCACATTACACTTCAAATTAACTAAGCGCAAAGTTGAAGGCATGATAAATTTCAAACAGAGGACCATTTCTGGCAGAAAACAGAAGCATCTGATAGCACAATCAATGAGGCATGTTCTTGTTCATTGTAATTCTGAGTTTTAAACCCCATGTATCGTTACAAAAAAATGTTAGTACAAGTGCAGGGTGTCTGGAACAGTTGTACACATTCTCAGCAGCAACAATGACGCTGCTGTAAAAGAATACCAATGGCTAGACCAACATTATACACAGCACTCATCAGACGCAATTTAAACCTTGGTAAAGGTCAATATATAATCAGCTTTAAGTAGCAGGCTGCTACACAAGGTTCAATTTGGCTTTAATGTACATGCAAATTTGATATATTTAACTTCCACAAATTTTTGATTTCTCCTTTTCCTTTGTAATATTGATCCGCAAAAGATGTTCATTATTAAACAATACTTTAACAGCTTAATCAGTGGATTATTTCCAAAACTTATTTGAAATGCTCAGTAGCGCTTCCGGACTCAAAAGCCATTAAGTTTTAAAAGGATAGCATGCCTCAAGTAAGAGCTTTGACAGTACAAAGTGTTAGCTATCCAACCAATAATTTACTAAATATGCAATTCAGATGATGCAACCAGAACTAATATCACTTTACCTCAGCCATTTATGTTGCCATTTTTGGCTGTACATTTCTAACTTTTTGTTCTAGCCAGCTGCAGTATTTACCCCAATGCAAATCAGTTGTAGACACCACAGTCTTACCATTACATTTTATTCATTATCACCCAAGGCAGTTGATAGTTAATAAGGGGCAAGGTAAAAGCGAGTGAGCAAGAGTGAGACCATGTATTTTTCTGAAATAGCTGTGATTATTTTTGTATTAATTCAGTAAACACTGTTTTATTTACAAATCAAAATTTCCTGATGTACATACCAGAACTTAGACAGCAAAATAACCAGGTTCTGGAAATAATTAAAACGTGCATGTTCATATAAAGAGACCAAGCATTGGCAACAATACCTGTAATTATTTTGACTATTTAACCATCATAGCATTTGTAAACACATTTAATTTTAATCCCCAGCAAAGTCATACCTTGAATCTTAAATTCAAATTCTACACTAACAAAGGTTTAGTAGATTTCCAAAAGTACTTATTTTGTACTAGAATATTCAATGCAGATTAGGTAGAAAATATTTTGTCTAATTAATCTGTTCATTGTAATCCAAGAGCAAATACTGTTGTTTGTACTTTTATAAAAGAGCTTCATTTGAAGATGAATATTACTAAAGAGTATTACAAAGTCATAAAGGAGTTACAGAAGTTACAATCATAGGGATACTCATCCTTTACAGAAAGATTAAATTTATATGTGCACTAAAGCCAAACTGGACCTCATATTACAGCCCATTTATTGGATAATTGTATTTGGGGAGCTCTATCATTTTAATAGCTTTGTTACTTAGAGTAATGTAATCCCATAAACAATATTCTGAGGCAAATATCCTTAATTTTGCTGTAAACTCCATTCTTGAATGAGAAATAAAAAACTACAGATCATGGAAATCTGAATTAAAAAGAACAGAAAATGTTGTCAGCAGCTGAAGGAAGAGAAATAACATTTCAGGTCAAAACATCAACTTTTTCATCCTCCACAAATGCTGCCTAACTTGCTGAGAATTTCCAGCATTTTGTGGTTTTTCTCCATGTTAAAATGAGATGGCCATTTCAGCAGAGTTAATGAGGTGCAGACTGGAAACTTCCATTACATCGAGGTGGATCTTCCAATGATCAGAAAGCCTGCACACCATTGGAAAGGTGCCTTTTCCTAACACATGCTCCTGGGTGCAATCTCCCAACAGGCGCCCTGCAGCCAACTGATCAGCAAGGCCTTGCTTAGTGCAAGGATTTTATGTAATCGAAGTGACTGTTCTAGCCTTGATTTTTTTTTAAATCAGAGGTGATGGCTGGGGATAGGCCATGGGGATAAGATCTAAAGGACAGAGGGAAGCTGGTGCTAGGTTTATTAAAACCAATGCTTTTCAAATGAAGGCCAAGCTTTTAAAAAAAAATCACATATCATGCAATAGAAAACAAGCATGTAACCCCCATGGTCATTCACTCACTTCACCATTCAGTGCAATCTCCAGTCTCCACAGCAACAGCATCATATTGTCACAAGCATGCTGTGAGGTTTTATTCTTTACATTCAAACTCAGTCTTTTCAAGACACACAAAAGGTGCTGCAATTTTGTTTTTTTTAAATAGATTAGTCAGCTTCAGATAAATTGTCAGAAGGGGAGGGGCAATTTCACCTCAATGATGAGCAATTTGAGGCTCTAAGTCACAGTTCTACTTCCACAATACATCTATGATTCCACCCCCACCCCCCAATGAAGAAAGCATAGCATAAAAAAAAATTTGTCTGTTGAATATTCTGATATGGAAAGACAGCCTGGAGACAAAAAAAAAATACAACAATACAAAATACTGAAATTATAACGATACACCTATTCCCCAAGAATAATGTTCCAAATTATTTTATATATTCTTTTGCAGGATAACTGCATTTGATTACTTTACCTGCTATTTGGTCTTTAAGTTTGCCTTTCAAATTGCCTCCATTACATTCCAAAAGACCTCAGCATCAAATTTCCTCTTGCTTCTCCAAACTGAACTGCCTTTCCTAGTTTATGCTTTTAGGCTTCTAATTTTTTTTAAGCTTATCCACTCTCTTCCCCAAAGGTCCAGGATCGTAATTAGAGAACAGTTTCTCAAATAGACATGAGTGTACAGCAGGAATGATCGAATGGCAGGAAGCAACTAATGGAGAACCATTGTACATGTGATTTTAATAGAATCATTAAAAAATAAAAACACAGGGAGCCCTTCAGATTCAACCCTTTGTATCTGTGTTGTTCAAAACAACACTACCCTTGCCTAATCCCACCTTCCAGCACCAAGCCCAAATCTGCAGGTCATGGATGTTCAATTTTATATCCAAGCGCTTTTTAAACATTGTGACATTCTGTCTCCACGACCCTTTCAAACCGTGCATTCCAGACCTCTATCACCCTCTGAGTAAGAAAAAAAAATCTCTTCCTCATTGCCCCTCTGGTCTGTCTACCAATTCCTTTTCAATATCCCCTGATTTTTGACCCATCGGCTGAGAAAAATAGGTTCTTCCTATTTACACTCTCTAGGTCTACTGTAATTTGAAGCACCTCAGTCTCTTCTCAGCTTCATCTGCTTCAAAGAAACCAACCATGACTTACTCAGTCTTTCTTCATGGCAACAACTTTCTGCTGCTGGCAACGTCATGATATATTTCCCCTGCAATCACACATCCTGGAACATGGTGAGCAGAATTGTACACCGTACTCCAGCTCAACCTAACTAGTGCTGTATACAGTTCTAGCATAACCTCCCTGCAATTTATCCATTTTCATGGATGCTAACCCCCTTTATTCCATACTTTTATTATGTTTATTCCATTCAATATTTCACACTTGTCCTCTTTAATTACTATAACATCTTCTTTTGCAAAATATTTAGGAAAACTTAACCCATATCCTCTGTATCCACTGCTTGCTTTTTCCATCCCCAATAGGCTCTTCTCCAAGTCGTCATCTTTTTTTTAAAGAAAGCACCTTGGGACTTTTTGAACTTACTTGCCAATGCTTTTCATACTTTCTCTTTGCTTTCCTAATTTCCCTTTTAATTTCACTCTTACACTTGGATACATTCTATTCTGTTGCATTAAGCGCTTTATTTCTGATGCAAGCTTTCCTTATACTACCTTTTCTACTTTGTCCCTTATATCCAAGGGACTCTGTGAGTTGGCAGTCCCACTCTTTGTGACATGTTGACCCTGAGCTCCTTCTTGAATGTCCATCTTAAACATTTCCCACTGCTCTAAGACCAATTGACCTTCAAGTAGTTGTTTCCAGTGCTCTCTACATCTTTTACACAGACAGTATCCTATTTAATTGTTGGCTAATTGACATTTCCCAGTTACTACATTAGTGCTTTTCAGAAATTTGCCAAGTTTGCTCTTCTATCTTCCAGTAATTTAAGGGATAACAATGTTTCAGATTTCTAGCATCTGCAGAATGTTGTTTTCAGAGTAATGTACTAAGCACTGGGGCTTTGCCCTTTTCATTCACCTCTTAAACCCTTTCTCAATCTCGGCCATGAGCCATAGTCATTCATTTGTTAGTCTACAGTTAGTATGTTCAACTCCAAAGGACACACTGCAAACTTCCAAATCTGGCTCAAGACCATTCCAAGCTTTCCCCCCAGCCCCCTTCCTGCTGCCTAGTTCCATTTAGGATGTGGGATTACTTGGTTGACTATTTACTCTGCACAAGTAATTAAAATGTTAAATTCAATCACAGAATTTGTTCCACTGCTGGTGCTCATGCACTTTGTTTCACAACACCTTATTTTATTTGTGGTATGCATTTGATTCTTGAGTATACAGATTTAGATTTCAATTTTTCCAACAGTTTTTCAAAATTTACTAATTTAACCAGAAATCAAAGTCAAAAAGCTCAAAAAGAAATGTAATGAAAATCAAAAATAAAATGTTTTTCCCAGTAACTTCATTTGAAGATTAAACTTTTGAAAACTATTATTAATTATTATTAAATCCATTATGGACAGAAGATCAATTATGCAGCAATCATTTCCCACCAGTATGACTCACTGAGAACAGTTAAGACAGCAAAAATTAAGAGTTGCCAACTCCATTCTTATGAAATAAATTGGAAAATACTGTAGCTCAATATGCTAACATGAAAAATCATAGTGAAACTGGTCATGTTAGTTAAACTGTTTCAATGGATGTCCTGGGTTCCCATTAAACTTTAAAGTTTGAAAACAATCAGTTGTAGTGATTGCAGGAAGTACAAGCCTGAAAGGAGTAAGCTGTGTCCACAGCATGGACATAGATATCAACCTGTACTTAAAACAGTCATCAGAAATTAGTTATATGGTGCTCTGTATATTCCATATTTACTGCAATAGTACTAGAATAGCAGTTTAATAGCCTGCCGGAATTTTAGAAT
This sequence comes from Pristis pectinata, assembly GCF_009764475.1. Classification (NCBI taxonomy): domain Eukaryota; kingdom Metazoa; phylum Chordata; class Chondrichthyes; order Rhinopristiformes; family Pristidae; genus Pristis; species Pristis pectinata. Next base: position 20,418,426 of record NC_067405.1, read on the forward strand.
TGTTAATTCAATTCAAACAATATTGAACCCTCTGGCTTGTCCAGTGGAACTTTGCTGCAAATCCATGTATAATGACATTAAATATGGTAAAGACACATAACTAGTCAATATGGATTTTCCTCACACACCATCTTACACTTTGTTTCCTCCTTTTCAATCATTTTGGAATTACACTTCAAAGAAAGTTGGTCCTATTTCAATGCAATCAGATTTAATTCCGGTCCAAGGAGTTCTTTGCTTATATACAGATTGTGTTCATCACTTCTCCTAAATAAACTAATAGTTCTAATAAACTAATAGAGAAAAAAAAACACCCAGCTTAGAAGTGACAACCCAGACCAAATTATTCAGATCACTGAATCTGCATTCATGGAATAATTCAACCTTATTAATATCACACAAAAAATAAAAAAGATGAAATAAACTGAGGAAGCATTTCAGAAAACTTTAAAGAATCAAGGATCTTCTTGAGAACAATGACTTAATAGGAGATCAAAATTATGAACTGGTTTTACAAAGCAAAGGTGCTTTCACTTTTGAGGGGGAATCAAAAGCAGGGGCCACAAGTAGAATACAGTCACCAGTAAATCCAATGGGAAATTTAGAAGAAACTTCTTTCCCCAAAGGCTGGCGAGACGTGGAGCTCACTGACAACACACAAGCAATTGAAGTGCATTGCATGGAAGGGTTAAGAGTAAACAAAGGGAGAAGGAAGGAATAGAAAGATATGCTGATAAGGCAGCAAATGTGGGGAAATTCACAAGGAACATGGACCAGTTGTGTTAAATGGCCTTTATCTGTGTGTGGACCCTGAGTAACACAGATAAAATTTACTAATATTCTACAATATACCAATACCAGAAGACAACCTGGATGTGGTAATGCATTAGGTGGTGCACTTGCAGTTAACTGGTTTGACTCATGCTGCTAAGATGGCTGGTGTCAGTACATACAATAGTTTGCAAGGCTCCCTCCCTTGGCCGGGAAGGCACCCAAGGCTTGAGGGGAAACGGTGGAGGAAAATGAGTCTCACTCTCCAGCCATGATCACGGTGCACTGCTGTAGACCTGAAAGTGGGTGTTTTAGAACGGACTCCACAATATCATTTATGCCAAACAGCCAACTCACAATCTGTTCATAGGCAACATGCTGGAGTGCAGGCGCCCAAGCAGCAGCAGCACCCGGAAGTGGGAGGCAGACAAATCCGTCAAAATTAAAACCAATTGAGCACGATGCAAGTCAGATTACCGCGAATGGGTGGGTTCCCCGGGAGCAGTGCAACTGAATGCCAGAGGAGGCAGAACTGCGCTTGCTCCCTCTGCTGAATGACATCATGTTGATCAATCTCAGGCTGCACCAGCACCAGAAATGATGGAGATGTTTGCAATGGTCCTTGCAAAATACTGAAGTAGCACAAAAGTAACAAAATATACAGTCGCTTTATCACAGCACCAAAGAATTCTCAGTAACTAACCCGAGTGAAATATCCAATACCTTTATATTGGAACACGGTGGCCAATGGTAATCTCCCGCTCCCCTAATAATAGATTATAAAGAAGCAATAGAAAATGTGACGTTCCCAGTAATTTGACTGAAGAATATTTAAATTACTCTTTGCTCCTAATGCATTGTTCATCTTTTCTGGATGGTTTCATTACTAATGAGGATATTATAAATTCTGATTTCGTTTCACAATCTCTCGTTTAAAATAGTTGCAATTGATTTTAGTTATGGCGTTACCTGGAGTTAGGTTTAACAATGAAACGTTATAGATTAAAGGTTACCTATCTAAATAAAAAACGCGCATAGATCATCTGTAATCAAATCTTGTTAGGTTACAGTTTAAGTGAACAATGTAAAAAAACAGTGAATACGAAACACAAGGCGAGCGTTGTTCAGTTCGTGCCTAATCACATTGGACATTTCATTACGCCCCAGACACACCGATTGTGCATTGACAGCAGAAATCAAGATTGAATTAAAGCGATTGTCCTGCTAACAATGCAGTGTAATCCATTAAATCCTACAAAAAGAACTTTAATTGCAACAAAAAAACCTTTGAAGGGGTATTTTTTTTCCAAATAAAAAAAACCTACCCCTAGAAGACTGACTGTGTCGTCGCCCTTAAATTTCGGGATGAACTGGTCTCCTCTCAGGATTTCTGCCTGATTCAACGGCCTGAATCGGCACATTACTTTAATGCTGCATTCAGCTGGGTCCGCCATCTCTCGCCTTTTGCCAGTAACAATGCAGGATCACCAGCAAACCTCCGAGGAGGTAAAGGAAATAGATCCAACGCGGAGAATGCAGGAGGAACCCTTCACCTCTAGCTGAACATGGCAGCAATCAATGCACTGCAATCCTCTTTAGTCACTAAAGGATGCTACGGTTTCTGAATCAAGATGTGCAACTACAAATACAACATTAAAAAGAAAATAAACTGATACTGGCGAGAAAATAACACTTCAAGACCGATGCATTAACTTCTCAAGGTCAATCAGTGGGTGCTCCTGCAGAAAAGACAACGGTTCTTGTTGGTTTAGCATCTGCATTCTGGGCTCCTCGCTGCCATCCCGCATCAGCACCAGGCACCTTCTCCTCGGCTCCAGCTCCTCGTCTGTCCCCGGGGCGCTGTGACGTCACACCATTACCTCACCGCCCCCCGAAGCCGGCTTCTCTCGCGATACTGAAGGTTATGGGAAATGCAGTCCCGGCGAATGGCAGCGGCGGTCGCGGTTGCTGGGTGAACGTCTCGCCGACCCGCCCGCCCAGCAACAGCGGCGGAGGGAGAGACCGCGGAGCCGCTGGGGAACACCGAGAGCTCAGCTCACCAGCTGCACCGTCATCTCCTTCACTTCTCCCCTCCTCCACTTCCTCTCCCTCCCTATCCTCCCTCCCTCTATCCTCCCTCCCTCCATCCTCCCTCCATCCTCCCTCCCTCCATCCTCCCTTCATCCTCCCTCCACCCATCCTCCCTCCACCCATCCCTCCATCTTCCCTTCATCCTCCCTCCCTTCATCCTCCCTCCACCCATCCTCCCTCCCTTCATCCTCCCTCCACCCACCCTCCCTCCCTCCATCTTCCCTCCACCTCCCTTCATCTTCCCTCCATCCTCCCTTCTTCCTCCTTCTCCCTCCCTTCTCCCTCCCTCCCTTCTTCCCTTTACCCATCCTCCCTCCATCCCTCCCTCGACCCATCCTCCATCCCTCCCTCGACCCATCCTCCCTCCCCCTTTACCCGTCCTCCTTCCCCTTCACCCTTCCTTTCCTCTTAATCCTTCCCTCCCTTCATCCTTTCCTCCTCCCTACCCCACCCATTCTCCCTCCATTCCCCATCCAGCACGGTAGTGTAGCAGTTAGCATAACACTATTACAGTGCCAGCGACTGGGGTTCAATTCCCGCCACCATCTGTAAGGAGTTTGTACGTTTGCCCTGTGTGTCCGTGTGGGTTTCCTCCGGGTGCTCCGGTTTCCTCCCACATTCCAAAGACGTACAGGTTAGGAGCTGTGGGCATGCTATGTTGGCGCTGGAAGAGTGGCGACACTTGCGGGCTGCCCCCCAGCACATTCTCAGTAACGCAAAAAAAAGATGCATTTCACTGTGTGTTTCAATGTATATGTGACTAATAAATATCATCTTCTCTCCATCCCCCTCCACCCATCTATCCCCTACCCCACACCCATCCATCCTCCCTCCCACCCCCGCACCCGTCCTCCCTTTCACCCTCCCCACTCCACCCTTCGTCCATTCCTCCCACCCCCATACCTGTCCTCCCTCCCACCCCACACATCTACCCTCCCTACCCATCCACCCACCCTCCCTCTCTCCTCCCTCCCCCTCTCCTCCTTCCCCCCCACCCTCTTCGCCCCCCCCCAACTTCCCCGCATTCATTCTCCCTCCCTGCCTGTGCCTTTCCTCCTCTCCTGGCCTGCCTTTGCCCACTCTTACTCTCTCCACCGGCCGAACCCTCTTCTCCCTCCCACCCTCCATTCTAGCTTCTCACAATCTCCTTTCTCCCTCACTGCCATTATCCTCCTTCCCTGCCTTGCTCTACCCCCACCCCCCAGTGTTGCCCACATTCTCTCCCTTCCTGCCTTCACCCCCTCCATTTCTCCCTCCCTTCACATTTCTCCTTGTCCCTCCTTGCCTTCTCCATCCCTTCCTGCTTACTCCACCAGCATGAAGTAAACTAGCAAATAATATAAAAACAGACAAAAGGAGTTTCTACAGATAAGTGGTTCCCTAGAGGTTGGGAACAGGCAATTAATAACGAGAAATGGCAGAGATTCTAAACAATTACTTTGGATTTATCTTCATGGTACAGGACACGAAAACCATCTCTGATAATAGATAATCAAGGGACTTCAAGCAGGCATGTACTGCAAACAATCTCTACCACTAAAAAGTTAGTTGGCTAACAGAAAGCCAAGAGTCAGGGTAAGGGTGTTCATGGTGCATGAAACTCAAAGGACTAGCATGCAGGTACAGTAAGTAGGAAAGTAAACAGAATGTTAATCTTTATTGCAAGGGAAATGGGGTATAGAAGTAGTGACGTTTTGACGCAATTTTACAGGCTGCTGTTTGAAACCGTGCCTTGCTTCTGTGTATTGTTTGGTGTTCGTATTTGAGGAAGGAAATGTTTGCATTGGACACGGTGCAGAGAAGGGTGGGTGACCTCTTCGTCGAGCACCTTCGCTCCGCCACTGCAAGAGCAAGGATCTCCCAGTGGCCAGCTTCTTCAATTACATAACCCACTCCCATACTGACACATCTATCCACGGCCTCCTCTACTGCCTCGTTGAGGCCAGACGTAGGTTGGAGAAACAACATTGTGGGCCGAAAGGCCTGTACTGTGCTGTAATATTCTATGTTAACACCTCATATTCCACCTTGGTAGTCTCCAACCTGATGGCCTCAACATCGATTTATCTAACTTCTGATAACCCCTACCCTCTTCCCCCCCCTTTTTGTTCTCCCCCCTTTGTTTTCCCTCATTCCTGTGACACCCCTTCTCTTTCCCTTCCCCCGCCCTCATGACCTTCCCATCTATTCCCCACCTCCTTCCCTTTATTCCATGATCGTCTGTCCTCTCCTACCAGATTCCTCCTTCTTCAGCCCTTTGCCTCTTCTACCTGTCACCTCTCAGCTTCTTACACCTCCCCCCTCCCCACCCACCTACCTTCTCCCTCTCACCTGGACTCACCTATCACCTGCCAGCCTGTGCTCCTCCCCCAACTTTTTGTCTGGCTTCTGCCCTCTTCCTTTCCAGTCCTGATGAAGGGTCTCAACCCGAAACATCAACTATTTATTTCCTTCCATAGATGCTGCCTGACCTGCTGAGTTCCTCCAGCATTTTGTGGAGTTTAAAATAATTAGAGGTGATCTTATTCAAATATATATAATATTGATGGGGATGCTGAAAGAATGTTCCCCCTCCTGAGGGTATCCAGAACTGGGGGGCATGGTTTCAGAATAAAGAATCGCCCTTTAAGATGGAGATGAGAAGGAATTCTCTCAGATGGTTGTGATCCTTTGGAATTCTCGAGCCACAGAGCTGTGGATACAAAGTCATTGTATGTACTCAACGCAGTGGTAGGCAAGCATTTGAATTGCAAGGGAGTCAAAGGCGTTGGGCAAGGAGCATAATAGTGATGCTGAGCCAAACTTTTCAACCTCACTTCATATGTCAATCCTCTCATCCCAGGAATTGGCCACAATTTTATCGAGTGGCAGAGCAGACTAGAGGGCCCAATTGGCCAACTCCTGCTCCTTATGTTCTTTTTGTTTTACCTGTCTCTTTCCCTGTCTTCTCCCCCTCCCTCACCCCACCACTACCTTTCCCATCCATCCTTCTCTGCCTTGTCCCTCCCTCTCTCCATCCATCCACTGCTCCCCTCCCCAGCCCCAAACAGTCTGTAGCCTCAGCCTCTTGCATCAGATGATTGCATGAATCTGATGAATAATTCAGTGTCCTTCACCTAATGCACAAGACAATCATTGATAGGCATTTGAAGGATCAAAGGGAAATAATGAAAGAATTACTCATTGCAACTCAGTGCCTTTAGCCTTCCTAAGATTGATTTTAAAAGTGCACGTGGAAGTGAATAGTATGGATTTGAAGGATTCTTTATGTTGATGACTGTTCACTGCAGAAGCAGCAATGTTTTCTTTGTGGTCCAAGTGCACAATATTTGAACCTTGCCCACATGCAATCTTCCGATGGGTTTTGATTCAGTAAAGATTTATGGGACATTATTGTTGAGGTGACAGGGATAAGTTTGGCCACACCTGGAGTGGGAGTTGAGCCCAATTAAAATGCCAACAAGGGGTCTAATGCATGATTTAGAAGCTGACCCATAAATTTTTTGGCTCTGATTGCAACAAACGTGGAGTGTGTTGTGTTTTCAGCATTATCAGTTTGACATGTGGGTTAAGAGTGGTTCTTAGCCTGACTGCAGGTTAGGCTTCAGTTAAGTAGTTAAGTTTTAAAAAAAATGTGTGTCTGTGAAAGTGCAGCTGAGAGAAGAAGTGCTGCCCCTGGGTCCACATTAGAACTTCAAGCTCCTGTATGTCAGTAACCACTCGGTCCCCAGTGCAATTACGTTCCTTTTACCCCAAGGTTCAGGACTGATTGCTGAGGAATGCACTGAAGTTTGGTGCAACTTCCTCAAGGCTCAATAGAAAAAGGCAAGAGTTTACTGCACTCCTGTCATTATACATTAAGGAGTTGGAATCTGTGCAGAATCCAATGTAAGGGAACTCTGAGTAATGACATTTCACTGTAATGCAAATATAAATTAAATTTTGTCTGTATGTAAAGAGTGAGTTTGTGACATGGCATATACTGTGACTAATCAAGATAATCTGTTTACATGATGACATTTGGATATATCTTTGGAAAATTTTGGAGACAAAAGAATAATATTCCTATCCATCCGAGCACATTTGCCTCAGTCCCACCCTAGTCTCATTTTATATTCTTGGCTAGCATCCTGCCAACTGGTAGGCTTCAGTTCACTGGTATTAAATCAATCAGTGGACCATTTTTCTCTGCCATCAAATTTATAAGGCACATAAAGCTTGGTCTGCTCCCAAATCCAGCGTCAGTTTGGGCTGGATTTACTTTCCAGACCTTGCCCCAGCCTGATCAGGTGTAACATGGTTCACACTGAAGTTAACTCTCTCTTGCAAAGACACCACAATTTATACAGTAGCCAAGCAGACAAGCAGAACATGTAGCACCTTAAGGTCAAAATATTAATCTGAGTAACACTACAGTTTACTACAATCTGCCTCCACCATTATGTCTCTATTTCATAAATCTTGATCCATACATAACACTTCATATTTATCAACATTGAATTCCATCCTCCATGTATCTGATTATTGTATAACTGATCCACGTCCTTTGTACGTTTTTGATGCATCTTCTATCTCTTTTTTTTCTGTTTGTGTTGTTAGCATATTTACTCTCCAGTTGTGATCTTTATGTGTGCTCCTTGACAGGCTGAGGTTTCAGTGAGGGACCACTTTAGCACCAGTGACCATAATTCTATTAGTTTTTAAGTAGTTCAGGAAAAAGATAGGATGGGTCTGCAAGTTAAAATCCATAATTGGGGCAAGGAAAATTTTTTGAAGGCATTGGATAGGAACCTGTAAAGGTTGATTAGGAGAGGCTGTTTGCAGGTAACTGGATGCCTGGCAAGTGGGAGGCTTTTTAAAGTGAGGTAGGGAGAGTTCAGGGACAGCATGTTCCTGTTAGAGTGAAGGTCAAGGCTGGAAAGATTAGGGAACCCGAGTTGACAAGGGATATTGAGACTCTGCTCAGGAATAAAAAAGGAGGCATGTGTCAGGTATAGGCAGCTGGGATCAAATGAATCCCTTGAGGAGTATAAAAGATGTAACAGTACACCAACGAGGGAAATCAGGAGGGCAAAAAGAGGACATGAGATAGCTCTGGCAGATAAGATAAAGGACAATCCTAAGAGATTCTACAAGTACATTAAGAGCAATAGGTTAACCAAGGAGAGAATAGGTTCCCCCTAAGGATCAATGTGGTCATCTATTTGTGGAGCCACAGAAGATGGGTGAGGTCCTAAATGAATATTTCTCATCTGTATTTACCGTGGGGGTCTTGGAAGCCAGGGAAATAAGGGAAATTAATAGTTATGCCTTGGAACATATCCACATTACAAAAGAGGAAGTGCTGGCAGTGTTAAAGCATATTGAGGTGGCTAAATCCCAGCGGCCTGACCAGGTATATCCTAGGACATTGGGGGAAACTAGGGAGGAAACTTAAGGGGCTCTGGCAGAGATATTTGCACCATCTTTAGACACAGGTGAGGTGCCTTTATTTAAGAAGGGCTGCAAAGGCAAGCCAGTGAACTGCAGGCTGACGGGCCTAACAGCAGTGGTGGGAAAGTTACTGGAGGGGATTTTGAGGGTCATGATCTTCCAGCATTTGAAAAGGCAAGGACTGATTAGGGATAGCCAGCATGGCTTTATGCATGGGAAATCATGTCTCGTAAATTTGATTGAGTTCTTTGAAGAGGTGTGAAGAGGATTAGTGAGGGCAGAGCAGTGGACATTGTCTACATAGACTTTAGCAAGGCCATTGACAAGGTCCCACATGGTAGGCTAGTTGAGGTCTGGTGTGAGCTAGCTAATTGGATACACAATTGGCTTGATGGAAAATGTCAGATAGAGGTAATGGAGGGTTGTTTTTCATATTGGAGGTCTGTGACCAGTGGTGTGCCTCAGGGATCAGTGCTGCATCCACATTTTTTTGTCATCAATATTAAGGATTTGGATGAGAAAGTAGTTGGCATGGTTAGTAAGTATGCAGATGACACCATAATTGGTGGTAGATGGACAGCGAAGAGTGATATCTGAGATTACAATGGGATCTAGATGGAGAAATGGGCCAAAGAATGGCAGATGGAATTTAACTCAAAAAAGTGTGAGGTGTTGCAGTTTGGTAAGTTAAACCAGGGCTGGGCTTATATAGTAAATGGTGGGGCCTTGGAAAATGTTGTAGAACAGAGCAACCTAGGGGTACAAGTACATACTTCCCTGAAAGTGGAGACATAGATTGACGGTGGTGTTTGGCACACTTGCAGTGCATTGAGTACTGGAGTTGGGATGTCATGTTACAACTGTGCAAGTCATCGGTGAGACCACACTTGGAGTATTTCATGCAGTTCTGGTCATCCATTTGTAGGAGAGATGTCACTAATCTGGAAAGGGTGCAGAAACAATTCACAAGAAAGTTACCTGGACTGGAGTGCTTGAGGGCAGGCATGGTAGTGTGGCAGTAAGCGTAACGCTATTACAGTGCCAGTGACCCAAGTTCAATTCTGGCTGCTGTCTGTAAGGAGTTTGTCTGTTCTCCCTGTGACTGCGTGGGCTTCTTCTGTGTGCTTCTCTTTCCTCCCACATCCCAAAGACGTACGGGTTAGGAAGTTGTGGGCATGCTATGTTGGCATCGGAAGCGTGGCGACACTTGCGGGCTGCCCCCAGAACACTCTACCCAAAGATGCATTTCACTGTGCGTTTCCATGTACATATGACTAATAAAGAAATCTTATTTCATAAGGAGAGAATGGATAGGCTGGGACTATTTTCCCTGGACCATAGGAGGCTGAGGGGTGACCTTGTAGACATATATAAAATAATGAGGGGCATAGATAAGGTGAATTGTCACGGTCTTTTTCCCAGGGTAGGAGAGTCTAAAACTAGAGACCATAGGTTTAAGGTGAGTGGGGAAAAATTTAAAAGGGACCCAAGGGTCAACTGTTTCACACAGAGGGTGGTGGGTATATAGAACGAGCAGCTAGAGGAAGCTATAGACATGGGTACAATTATAATGTTTATTAGACATTTGGACAGGTACATGGATAGGAAAGGTTTAGAGGAATACGGGCCAAATGCAGGCAAATGGGACTAGTGCAGGTAGATAATGAGGTCGGCATGGACGATTTGGGACAAAAGACCTGTTTCCATGCTGTGTAACGACATAACTCTATGATTCTGTTCAAGCACAGTGGACAATCCTCACCTAATGTCTGCACATATGCTGCACCAGTTGGTGTTGCTGTATGAGGAACAGAAATGTACATCTGCCAAACTATTTTTGCCTCCTTAATAAGGGCACAGTTTTAGTCAATTCTCTGACTCAACAGAAATAAGGGATCAAATCTTCGATCTTCCTGGACCCCATCAGTCTCCACTCAGCCAATTAATTCACTGAATCATTGGGGAAGAGATGCTGCCTTTTTTTTGTGTCTTACTCAGCAGCATATCCCAGCCTAGATTCCCATGGCTTTCAGTTTAATCAGAAATCTTTCATGTGGAACTTTGCCATAAAGCTTTCTAAAAGTCTAACCAAACAGTAACATAGAAAGTGCCCTTGTAACTATACATAAAGTACTCAAAGAAGATTAAGAAGCATTTAAGTCTGGGAAACAATTTGATTATTCTGCACTAATTCCTATTGCTACAGCAAGTCTTGTTGCACTCAGGAATGCTCTGTGCCCTTATGTTTTGACAACAAAGAATGCAAAATACAAGATGAAGCTATGTGACTGCTAAGACACTGGCTTTAGAAATAGGAAATGTCAGAAATACCAAGCATATCACTAAACACCTACAGATATTGATCCACAGGCTTCTGTTTTGAACACTGACTTCAGACCTTGGCTATTTTACATGTTTTCCTAGCAAATTCCCCCCCAAATATGCCACTTATACTCCTTCAATTTTGGAGCTCTTTACTCACTTTTGAGTTTGAATGTGATGACTTTTGGATATTATGCACCAATTCTCACCTCAATGCAAATAGAAAAAAAATACTCTTTCCAGTTCACAAAACTCAGTTACAGTTCCTCTAGTTTAAAAGATTGTCTTTGATAGACACTTAGATATTAAGGGAATCATGGGATATTGTGTTATTGCAAGAAATCTTGGCCTCGGTAAAAGTTCAACCGTGTTCTCAATGAATGGCAAGGAGTTAATTGGCCTATTCCTGCTTTTCCTTCCTCTGTTCTCTTTCCATTAGTCCTGCATTCCCATTAACCTGGTGACTTCCAAGTCCTTTTTGTCTCCGCTGTTCCTACCCAAGTGAAAGACCTTTGTGCAACAAAAAATGCTGGAGGAATTCAGCAGGTCGAGCAGCGTCTGTGGAGGGAAATGGACAGTTAAAGTTTTGGGTCAAGGGCCCTTCATCTGGACAATGTTCTATGTCCATTTCCCTCCACAGATGCTGCTCGACCCGCTGAGTTTCTCCAGCAGTTTGATTTTTTTGCTCCAGATTCCAGCATCTGTAGTCTCTTGTGTCTCCAGGAAAGATCTTTATGTTTACTTCCAAATATCTCCAGAGTCTCACTAAACTCTCCAACCACTCCCTATCACACACACCCTGACCTTGGTAAATTTCTCCAGGGATAGGATCTGCTGTACTGACATGTGATACTCATTGTACATCTGCACTGTTACTGGCAATGTTCTTTTGGCTATTCCACCATTCTGCCTTCAACTCTCCAAAAGATTCTTTGACTTTCTTATTTGTCTCCCTGTTTTCACAAATCTTCTGCGGACTCCTTTCTCTTCAACTGTTTTCTGCAGTCTTCTACATCTCTATTTATCCACAGGAGTCTTATTCAAGATGAAACACTCCACAATATTTGTTAGATGAAACATCTACCCATTGTTCTATGACAAGCACAAGAATTATATCATGCTATTACCAAAATAACAAAAACAGAGCAGTGCTGTTGTAATTAAATTACAGGACACATAATTCAGAGGCCTGCAGATGTATTAGCTCAAACTCCATCACAGCAGCTGTTGAATTTAAATTCAGTTAACTAAATAACCTAGAATTTAAAAATGAAATTTATTCTCGGAACTGGTGACCACAAAACTACTGGATTGTCATAAAATTCATCTGGTTCACTATTACAGAGAAGGAAATCTACCTTCCTGACTTGCACTGTGTATGTGGCTCCAGACCAACAACAATGAGGTTGACTTTCAGTTGCCCTCTGAAATAGTCCAACAGGCCATACAGTTACATCAAAAGTGCTGCATTATAATGTAATAAGAATAAAACCTGGTAGACTTCCTGGCACAGATTGAGGCACCATATTCAGAAATGACAAAGCCACTCCCAGTCCAGCCAACCTTGCATATAAACATCTGAGTCCTCTATCTAAATTGGGAGTGTTGTCCCGTAGACGAGTCAAACAACAGCCTGACATGACCGTGTTCACAGAATCATACCAGACACGGAAACTTGTGGGCAGGCACGATAGTGTAGCGGTTAGCGTAACACTATTAAAGTGTCAGCGACCCGGGTTCAATTCTGGCCGCTGTCTGTAAGGAGTTTGTACATTCTCCAATGCTCAATACAAGAGGACATCACTCTAAAGTAATCGGTGGGAAGTTCAAGGGAGATATCAGAGGGAGGTTTTTCACCCAGAGTGGTTGGTGCATGGAATGTGCTGCCTGGGGTAGTGGTGGAGGCAGATACATTGGACAAGTTCAAAAGATTGTTAGATAAGCATATGGAGGAATTTAAAATAGGGGGATATGTGGGAAGAAGGGGTTAGATAGTCTTAGGCGTGTTTTAAAGGTCAGCACAACGTGGTGGGCCAAAGGTCCTGTATTGTGCTCTATGGTTCAATGGTTCTGTGGTTCCCCGTGACTGTGTGGGTTTCCTCCAAGTGCTCTGGTTTCCTCCCACATTCCAAAGATGTACGGGTTAGGAAGCTGTGGGCATGCTATGTTGGTGCCGGAACATAGAACACTACAGCATAGTACAGGCCCTTCGGCCCACAGTGTTGTGCCGACATTTTATCCTGCTCTAAGATCTATCCAACCCTTCCCCCCCACATAGCCCCCTATTTTTTCATTCTACACAAAGATGCATTTCACTATGTTTCGATGTACATGTGACTAATAAAGAAATCTTATTTTATCTTATCTGCTGATTAGCACCATCCTTCAGCTGATGAATCAATATTCAGTTGATGTTCAATAAAGCTTGGAAAAAACATTAACAAGGATGCAGATTTTAATCTGAGTGAGAATTTCAAAATCCATCACCAAGACTGGATGAGCAGCAGCACTACAGAGAACATTAATAAAAATTTTCATGATATTTTCATTATCAAAAATTTATCAAAAATTTTCATTATATTTTAAGCTATCGCTCACTACATAATGTAACACTTAATAGAATTTCCAACTCCAAAAGTACAGGCAGGTGGAAATCTAACAGAAGGAAGATATCTAAGGATACAAAAGACTCTAAACAATTATCGGTTTAGTCTGTTATTTTATTTTATTGATGTATTAATGGTAAAGAAAAACATAATCCATGTACTTCTGTCAGAGTGGAGACGGGCCTACAAATTCCATTCTAACACCCAACATGGGAGATGTGATGGCCATAAATAATTCCAACATTATAGATTCATAATGTTATACAGCATGGAAACAGATCTATCCGTCCAACTTGTCCATGCTGACCAAGATACTTATCTGTGCTAATCCCATTTGCCTGTGTTTGGCCCATAACCCTCTGAACCTTTTCTATCCATGTACCTGTCCAAATACCTTTTAAGCATTGTAATTGTACCCCCCTCTACCACCTCCTCTGGCAGCTCATTCTATAAACCCAATACCCTTGGCGTGAAAAACTTAAGAATTGCCCCTCGGGTCCCCTGTAAATCTTTCCCCTCTCACCTTAAACCTATGCCCTTTCCCCTTCCCTGGGAGAAAGACAGTGGCTATCTACCCTATTTATGCCCCTGATAATTTTATAAATCTCTGTATGGTCACCCCCTCAGCCTCCTTGGCTCAATCATCCCAATCTATCCCAACCATCCCAATCAATCAAATCTCCCCTTAAAACTCAAGCCCTTCAGTCCAGGCAATCTTTCTGTGAAACTTTTCTGCACCCTCTCTAGCTTAATCACATCCTTTCTATTGTGTAACAACCAGAACTGCACACAATACTCCAAGTGCTGCCGAAATTAAGGATTTGTACAACTGTAACATGATGTCCCAACTCCTCTACTCAATGTCTCGACCGATGAAGGCAAGCATACCATATGTTTTCTTCACTACTCTGTCTACCTTTGTCACAATTTTCAGGGAATTATGTACTTGTACCCCAAGGTCTTACTGTACAATAACACTCCCCAGGGCCCCGCCATTCACTGTGTATGTCCTGGCCTGAATTAACTTTCCAAAATGCATTACTTCACACTTGTCTGAGTTAAATTCCTTCAGCCATTCCCTTACCCACTTTCCCAAGTGATCTAGATTCTGTTGTAACCTCAGACAACCTTCTTCACTCTCCACTTCACCACCAATTTTGGTGTCATTTGCAAATTTATGAATCACACCAACTACATTCTTTTCCAAATCATTAATATATGTGATGAACTATCACCGATCCCTGCAGCACACCACTGGTTACAGCTCTCCAATCTAAAAAGCAATCCTCCACTGACATCATCCACCTTCTACCACCAAGCCAATTTTGTATCCAATTTGCTATCCTGCCCTGTATTCTGTGTATTCTAAATTTACTTAATTTATACCCATGTATTCTAACCTTCCAGACCAGCCTACTACATGTGACCTGGTCAAAGGCCTTGCTAAAGGCCATGTAGCCCACCACCCTGCCCTCGGCAATCGTATTGGTTACCTCCTCAAAAAGCTCAATCAAATTTGTGAGCCATGACCTCCCATGAACAAATCCATGCTGACTATTTGTAATCAGTCCTTGCCTTTCCAAATCCAAATACATCCTGTCGCTCAGAATCCCTTACAGTAGTTTTCCCATCAGCTTGTTGTTCCATGGCTTGCCCTTGCAGCCCTTCTTAAATAATGGCACATAAGTTATCCTTAGTCTCCCAGTACCTCACTCACATGATTGAACAACAATAACAATAATCATCAGGGTCAGTGACAATTGTCTTTCTTTTTACTTAAATAGCCCTTGTGGCACCAGAATGATTTTCACCCGAACATCCTGCCATAATATTACCTACAATTATGGTCTTAATCCCTCTGCTGAAGCTTGGCATGGAAGCCCATAGGTACTTCCTATACAAGGAAGAGGGAAAATAAAACGCAGATTCTTTTAGCAAGTTGCAAGTGGCTTCCCTTCATAATCGGAATATGAATTCCACTTGCCAGCAACCACATCAGAATGTAGTCTAGTCCACTGCTTTATCTGTTCATACAGAGTTCATCAGCCTTCAGATCACCCACAAAGGACGTCCGTTTACACACTCAACCTACTCAGCCTTGTCCAGCTGACAGCCCAGACTAAAGTATGTTAGGTCCTCATCAGGGAGTTGCTCCATGCTGACATTGTTGTATGGACATCCCATAGCGAGGAAAAGCGACAGCCACTAATGGGAAAAGTTTCTTACACCAATAAAATCAACATTAGCAAGATGAATATCATGGCACATCATAGTTGCTGCCATATCACTGTTGAGTATCTGTTGCTGGAGGTTGTTGACAGCTTCACATGTCTTGACTCCACAATCACCAAAAATGTGTCATTTAATGCTGATATCAATGAATGCATAGCAAAAGGTACAGCTGTTATGTCCATGCTAACAAAAAGTGTGGCCGGGCAGGAATCTCATGGAGAATGCTGAGCAGCAGACCTATTAAGCATGTGTACTTTGTACACTTGTCTCCAACAGTGAGAACCGGTCAACATATGCAAGACAAGAAAACTTGTTTTATAATATCCATCTGAGACATCCAAGCCATTTCCTGATGGTTCTGGAGTGTGCTACTTTCATTATCATGCATTCATTATAAACCAATAATGTTCACAAAGAATCAACTATGTTCACTGGATGGTTGATGGCCATATTCCCATGGGCATTCTGTATTGAGAACCGGTCACTGCATCAAGACCTGCTAGATATCCATACCTTTGCTACAAGCATAAATGAGAAATGAAGATGGTGGACATCAACACAGACATCAGGACCTCTAGGCACTGACTGTCTAATAAATTAAGTAAATTTTGAATTAAAGAAAACTAATAATAACCATGCAACTACTTGCTTGTTGTTTAAAACGCCATCTAGTTTACTAATGTTCATGGCAGGATATCTGCCATCCTTACTCAGTTCTGGCCTATACATTTGACTTTTAACTGGCTTCAGATGCAATTAAGGATGACCAATAAATGCATCCCTAACCATGGACATCCACATCCAATGAATGAATAAATGAAATACTAACAAAGAACACATTTAAGGCAAAGAAACCAGAGGGAAATCAAATAAAAAAACTTTATATATATCATGCAAGTTATTATGATCTGAAATGTGCAGCCTGCAAGGGATTGAATAATTATGTGAAGGGGAGATATTTGCAGGTCCATGGGGAAGTGCAGAGGTGGATAGTTCTTTCACACTCCCAGCAGAGACATGCTGGTACAACTGTGTCACTTCATCTTATGATTCTAAATTATTTAACTGAACTAGGCAGGTTACAATGCCAATTCAGTAAATGGCATTTTCTTTAATAATGCACACTGAGAGAGAATACTGGAAGAAGTTGAAGCAATATTGGCACCAATGTGGAACTGCATGCAGATAAAAAGCAGAAATTAAAGCAGGCCTACAACAGCAAATGGACGTGTTATATTGAAGAGAATGTTGGCATAAATCATTCAGGTTATTCAGTGGAGAATAATCTCCTTAGGGAGAGATATTGAGCTTCTACCCTTGAAGCCAATCTAATCTAAACAGGATTGAGAAGGTGAAGGGAGGGTAATGCCACAATCAGAAACCAGAGACTGACTAATTGACACTAAAAAAAGCTGCTATACTCTGGGAATTGTCTGCTCATAGCAAAATCCCACCACTGAAACAGTTAAATTCTATCATTAAAAATAAAATGGTTAAAAGCATCAAGCTACAGTAATCCTTGAACTTGGCCACAAGAGTTTTTCTTTTGTGACACTGACATTTATTACCCATCCCTATTTGCCCGTGAGAAGGCAGTGGTGAACCACCTTCTTGAACTGCTGCAGTCCTTTTGGTGAACCTACTCCACAATGTTATTGAGTAGGGAGTTCCATGTCTTATGCTCAATGACAATGACAGTCCAGCAACATATTTCTAAATCAGGATGGTGTGCAATGTGGAGGGAAATGTGCAGGTGGTGGTGTTCCCAGGTGCTGTTGGAGTAGTTTGGGGAGCAACTGCTGGAAATTTTGTAGATGGTACACAGGCTATATGGTGGGATAGTTGAGGAACAGTGGAAGATTTTCAAAGAGATTTTTCATGGTGCTCCGCAAAAGTATATTCTAGTTAAAAGCAAGGACAGTGGGGAGAGCCAGCCTTGGATAACTAAGGAAATAAAAGAAGGTATCAAGCTAAAATCTCATGTTGTCAAGAATAGTGGGAAACTGGAAGACTGGGAAAACTTTAAAAAGCAAAGGACCACTAACAAAGAACCACTAAGCAAGCAATAAGGAAAGGGAAGATAAATTATGAAAGTAAACTAGCACAAAATATAAAAACAGACTGTAAAAGTTTTTATAATTATATAAAGCAGAAAAGGTTTGCTAAGGTGAATGTAAGTCCCTTGAAAGATGAGAGGCGGGAATTAATATTGGGTAATGTGGAAACGGCCAAGGCCTTGAACAACTATTTTGTGTCAGTCTTCACAGTGGAGGACACATCTAACATGCCAAAGAGAGATGTTATGAATGCAATGGTAGGTGAGGACCTCGATACAATCACTGTCACTAAAGAGGTAGTGATGAGCAAACTAGTGGCCCTAAAGGTAGACAAATCCCCTGGTCCTGATGGGGATGCATCCCAGGGTACTGAAAGAAATGGCAGAAGTCATAGTAAAGACGTTTGTAATAATTTACCAAAATCCTCTGGACTCTGGGCGGGTCCCAGCGGATTGGAAGACAGTGAATGTCACGCCACCGTTTAAAAAAGGATGTAGACAAAAGGCAGGCAACTATAGGCCAGGTAGCTTAACATCTGTAGTCGGGAAAATGCTTCAAGCTATCATTAAAGAATAAATAGCAAGACATCTAGATAGAAGTGGTTCCATCAGGCAGACACAACATGGATTCAGGAAGGTTAGGTCCTGTTTGACAATTTTACTGAAGTTCTTTGAGGATGTAATGAGCGCAGCGGATAGATGGGAACAGGTGGATGTTGTATACTTGGATTTCCAGAAGGTAGTCGATAAGGTACCACATAAAAGACTTATCCATAAGACAAGGATACATGGAGTTGGGGGTAATGTATTAGCATGGATAGAGGATTGGTTAACCAATAGAAAGCAGAGAGTTGCGATAAATGGGGTTTTCTCTGGTTGGCAATCAGTGGTGAGTGGGGTGCCACAGGGGTCGATGTTGGGCCTGCAACTGTTCACGATATACATTAAAGATTTGGAAGAGGGGACCGAGTGTAGCGTATCCAATTTTGCTGATGACACTAAATTGAATGGAAAAGCAAATTATGCAGAGGATGTGGAGAGTCTGCAGAGAGATATAGGTAGGTTAAGTGAGTGGGCAAGGGTCTGGCAGATGGAGTACAATGTTGGTAAATGTGAGTTCTTCCACATTGGAAGGGAAAATAGAAGATCAGATTATTATTTAAATGGTGAAAGGCTGCAGTATGCTGTTGTGCAGAGGGACTTGGGAGTGCTTGTGCATGACTTGCAAAAGGTTGGTTTGTAGGTGCAACAGGTTATCAAGAAGGCAAATGGAATGTTGGCCTTCATTCCTGGAGGGATTGAATTTGAGAGCAGGGAGGTTATGCTGCAACTGTACAGGGTACTGGTGAGGCCGCACCTGGAGTACTGTGTGCAGTTCTGGTCTCCTTACTTGAAGAAAGATATACTGGCTTTGGAGGCGGTGCAGAGGAGGTTCACCAAGTTGAGGAGGTTAGCCTATGAGGAGAGATTGAATCGGCTGGGACTATACTCGCTGGAATTCAGAAGAATGAGAGGGGATCTTATAGAAACATATAAAATTATGAAAGGGATAGATAAGATAGAGGCAGGAAAGTTGTTTCCACTGGTAGGTGAGACTATAACTAGGGGACGTAGCCTCAAGATTTGGGGGAATAGATTTAGGATGGAAATGAGGAGAAACTGCTTTTCCCAGAGAGTAGTGAATCTGTGGAATTCTCTGCCCAGGGAAGCAGTAGAGGCTGTATCATTAAATATATTTAAGACACAGTTAGATAGATTTTTGCATAGTAGGGGAATTAAGGGTTACGGGGAAAAGGCAGGTAGGTGGATCCGAGTCCACAGCCAGATCAGCCATGATCTTATTGAATGGCAGAGCAGGCTCGAAGGGACAGATGGCCTACTCCTGCTCTTAGTTCTTATGTTCTTATGTCTGAAAATTCACAGGTACATTCCCCACTGTCATTTAAAAAGTACATTTACCTGGGCTCCGTGTTGCTGCGCTGGGAACTTAGTGCGAACCCCTGTCCTCCACTGGCTCTCCTAGAGCAATGAAAAGCTCTCCGACTGTGATGGGCTGTTGAAGATGATGGAAGCTGCTGTATCCCCGACACTTTGTTTGCCTCATCCCAGAAATTCCCAAGGTCACCATAGGAACCACGTGGTCTGTCAATCTATGGAACAGGTGGTGCCAGTCCTCAGCAATGGCCCACACTCTCCTTGCTGAACAAGGTGCAGGCCTGAGCCCCATATCTCAGCACTGAACAACTGCATTACTCACCTTAGACCATCCAACACAAAACTGTGTTAAAGCCTATTGGCAGTTCTAGGGGATATTGCATCATTGAACATGCCAACATTCATTTGAGATGTTACAATAACACTTCCAGATAGTTCCCTCACTTAGTATTTTAGGTTGCCGGAGGTCAAACCTTTAATCCTGATGAAGTAAAGTATTTTTTACCTGCATAATATCCTGGGAGTTAATTGAGAATTCCAGCAATTGAAGAGAAATGCTCCATACTATGATTTGTTATGTTGGGACTCAAAATGGTTGTCCTTGAATCTAAAAGGCGATAGAATAATTATTCCACTAGATTACAGTTCCGGTTACAAACTGGAAAATCTATTCATTAAGGAATACATGAAATAATCTATTCCAACTGATACTTCAGTCCAGAAGATGAAGATAACACCGGCATTTCACATCATTTGAACCATTCGATGCCTTTCCTGCATTCTCCACATTTCTAGCCTCCAACGATAACAATTTGTATTTATGCAGCAAATTATCAAACAGAATTTAACAGTCACTTGTGTTAATAGGTGACCAAAAGCTTGGTCAAGGAGGTTTTATGGAATGTCTCAGTGAAGGAAAGAGAGGTGGAGAGGCAGGGAGGTTTGAAAGGGAGATGTTGGGGCCCAGCGGTGGTGATTTGAGGCATAATTTGTAAGAAGAGTTGTTTCGAAAAGAGGGGCCATAATGGTAGATTTGAAGGGAGAGGGGGACATTTCGAGCACAGAAAACAATATCAGCTCACAAGGAACCTGGAAGATGTTGTCAGCAGTTTAGTGGGACTAGGGATAAGGGAGAGAGAAAAAGAAAATTGATGAATTACAGTTGCTGGAAATCTGAAATAACAGCAGAAAATTCTGACCTGAAGACTTCCGTTTCTTCTTCCACAGATGCAGCCTGACCTCCTGAGTTCACAACACTTTCTGTTTTTATATCACGGGAGAGAGCAGTGGGTCTCATGAAGAAGATGAAAGGGCATGTAAAGAGAGAGGATAGAAACCAGAGAAGAATTTGAGTTCATGGCTTAGACATAAAAATAGGAAATGCTGGAAATACTCAGCAGGTCGAGTACTATACTGTATGTGGAGGCAGGAACGGAGTTAGCTTTCCAGTTTGGTGAACTTTCACTGGAGAAAGTGTTCCCCAACCTTAAATGTTTGGCTTGGTGAATGAGGGAATAAAGAGAAACAGTAAATGCAGATGACCAGGTGGTCTAAATCTTGGTGTCAAAGAAGTTAAAAAGTTCCTCACATTTGTTATCAGGATGATGGTGAAGAAAAGAGGGAGGAAGCTGTTTAAAGAAGATGATTTGGAGCAGATAAAAAAAGCTGGAGACTATTTCTACATTCCATTGTGACCCATATGATAAATGAGAATGTTGTTTTATATGATCCAGCCAGATATGGTAGTAAAAAATTAAACCAGCTGCCAGACGAGGAGTTCAGGGTCACTCTAAGAATAATTGTTTTAATGGGGACCAGGATTTTAAAGACAGAGGGAAGGTTGCAGCTGACCAGATTGACAGCAGCAGAAATGTAGTGGCAAACAAAGAGCTATGGTTAAGATTTAGGATACTTAGGAGATCCAGAATGAAATACGGTTGGGTACTAGAGGAGGGGAGAAGTGTGGGGAGAACGATTCAAGGAGGTAATCAGTGATGGTTCTATCTGTTGTTCAGTCTCTCTCACAAAGCATTTGTTAATGTATTTCTGAATGCCTCTGCAAGTCTAAGTTCATAGTTCCCTGAAAGTGGCTACACAGGTTGACAGGGCAGTAAAGAAGGCATATGGCATGCTTGCCTTCATTAGTCGAGGCACTGAGTTCAAGAGTCAGGAAGTTATGCTGCAGCTTCATAAAACTTTAGTTAGGCCGCAGGTGCAGTGTTGCATTCAGTTCTGGTCACCCCATTATAGGAAGGTTGTTAAGGCTTTGGAGAAGGTGCAGAAGAGCTTTACCAAGATGCTGCCTGGATTAGAGGGCATGTGCTAAGAGAGTAGGTTGGACAAGCTTGGATTGTTCTCCCTGTAGTGGCGGAGGCTGAGGGGAGATCTGATAAAGGTTTATAAGATTATGAGAGACATAGATAGAGTAGACAGCCGGTATCTTTTCCCCAGGGTTGAAATGTCTAATACCAGAGGGGATGCATTTAAGGTGAGAAGAGGAAACTTCAAAGGAGATGTGCGGGGCAAGTTTTTTACACAGAGAGTGGTGGGTGCCTGAATGCGCTGCCTGGGGTGGTGGTGGAGGCAAATACGATAGGGGCATTCAAGAAGCTCACAGATAGGCACATGAATGTGAGGGAAATAGAAGGATATGGACATTGTGTAGGCAGAAGGGATTTAGTTTAGTTGGACATCTTATTACTAACATAATTGGTTTGGCACAACGTTGTGGGCTGAAGGGCCTGTTCTATGTTCAATGTTAAATTAAAAAAGAGAATATCAATTTAATAATCAACAATAACAATGAAAAAAAATGTTGGAAATAAAAGCAACATTTTCTGAAAATATTTGGAATGCTGTTCTAATGCTGTCCTGGGTTCACCATCAACATTTTCACCATCAGAAGGGGAACCTAAAATACATTTAGTGCTAAACAAATAATGTTGACTTGGAAATATAAACAGGAAAGGCTAGAACTGCTCAGCAGACCCAGCAGCATGTGTGGAGAGGGAAACAGAATTAATGTTTCAGGATGCTGACCTGTTCATCATTGACCTGAGACATTAACTCTATTTCTCTATCCACACATACTGCTTGACCTGCTGATACTTCCAGCATTTTCTGTTTCTATTTCAGATATGTGGCATCTGCTTTTCAAATGTTGAACCGGAGCCATTTTGTGGCAATTGGCCTGTGATCTCTAAGATTCCATTGAAACATCTTCAAAATGTCTTCCTGAGAGAACCTTACATCCACAAATAGCTAAGATTTCCTTTGCATCAACCTGGATTGATTAGGATTCTATCCTCCAGAAGTAAAGGGCTCAATGCCTAACCCACTGCATTAAGGAATCTCAGATTCCTGATGCTTATGTGAAAATTGAAGGAGTGAGGGATCAGAATCAGGTTTATTGTCACTGACATTTGTTGTGAAATTTGTTGTTTTGCGGCAGCAGTTGTTTTCATTGAATAATTTTGCCTTCATTTCACTGTCTTCAAAATACCAGTGTAACATTTCATAATTTATGGCCACCAAGGAGACTGAAATGAAATCATTATTCATATTGCATTAGAGAAAATATGCTTGTCTCATTTCTTCCAAATTGCCATGACTCATCCTACATCAGGGCTAACAAAGGGATAAGCTCTTTGTGTAACACTAAATAATGTTAACTCTGCTCCCTGTAAGACTAAGTTTAAATAGAGTTCCACCTGGAATATCTAAATATTTCTCTGCAGAGCTACTGTTCGCAGTTTATATAAATTCACTCCTGGAGAATATTGCCTATGTACTTATAGTTAATTAGATAGGTTATAGGGATGACGCAGACTAGCTGCTGTGCAGATACTAATTCCCAACTGCAGTCCTGCACTCACAGAACTCAAATTAATATTTCAAAAGCGACACCGGATGAAATGTCAAAGGGATTGTGCATTAATCAATCCTTTAATGACCGCAGGGTATAAACCTGGAGGTTTCATTCTGGATTAGAACACCTGGAGTTAATTATAACTCTCCTCTGTAATTCTGGGCTCCAATTCACTCTGCCTCCTTTGCCAGCATACAGACTTTGTATTTGTATCTTAAAGCCAACATACCCCATCCTGGTGTTTTAAAACTGCATAGGTCTTGTATTTTTTTTCCCGTTGTGAACCACACAATTATGATGTTGCCAGACAGGAGACCCACTTTCAATGCAGTGATTATTTGTTGCTATAGCTACCGAGGGCCTTTGTTGCTTGCTGTCACTTAGCTATCCATTTGGGATAATTACTTATTTCCATCCACACAACACGTTTGTGGAACATATTTGCATTGGGGAAACGTCTCATGAGATTTTCTGTTGACGTGACTGAGGAACAATTCAGTCCATCCAAACATTTAATGCAAATCAGGGAAATGACAGATTCTCCAAGATATTGATTCCTGACAAATGAGAGAGTCAATATGCATTTGTCCAGTGATAATTTGGTCTCAATTTCATAACTACTGATGGTAGTCACTTTTCGCACTCAAAATACACTGACCTGGAAATGCAATTGTATAGCACTATTTACTTCAGCACTATGAAATTGAAAATATATGTTTTTCAGGATGAAAATCAATAATGACTTATTTTTCATCATTCTGAAGATTTGTCTGAGCTATTCACAGCAGATGCTGTTGCTGCACATCTGATACAATGTCAGCTTCCAATGATGTAACTTCCCCTTTGGAGCAATGGCAGGGAAATTAGTCCAGGTTTTGCTGGGAATGACCATTGGTGGTCACTCCCAGGACAAGGTTTTTTTGTTGTGCAACTGAAAGCCAACTGATAATTCCCATACATATCTTCTACTCTTCACTTCCCACTCACAGTACCTCACCCACTGGTCTCATCCCCAACCCTCTGATTGGCCTGTAGCTCTCTAACCTGACCATCCCATCCCCAGACCCATGTGGTCCCAATCTCCTGGGATCCTGAACTTCCAATTTCTTGCGGTCCTGATCCCGATTGCCAACAACTTTTGATCATAACCCTCATCGATCTTGATTGCTTGGCTTTGGCAGCCTCTGTAGTTTGCAACTTTGGACCCAAGATCAAAATAGTCAATGGTGTACAGTATAACAAACATATAGTGCAATACAATTACTACAATTGTACTATAACAACGTAATTCAAAAAAAATTCTAGACCATCTTCTTTTCCTTTCATGCAGGGGTTCCCAATAGCTAAGATTCTGCGATAAATGTTATTAAATAGAATTAACATGATTCTCATATCTAAAGATTAAGGAAGTAAAATTAATAATACTGGTTCTACCTTCAACTCTTGATCCCCATTGACTGCAACAAGCAGAAGCTATTTGACTACCATCTCCAATATCCTCCTCATAGGGATTCGGGTAAAAAAATGCAATCTCTTATTTTGAATTGACTGATAGAAACAATTTTTTGTAATCAAAGCTCACTTGAAAATATTTAATATGGCCAACACATATGTTTGCACATATTTTATTGCAGGAATTGTAATTTTTTTAAATAACATTGTTTAATTTTTTTTAAGCAAATTGACCAATAATTGATTGACCTCAAAATGGTTATCAGACAGGGGGACTAAAATATGGTTAATCTATTTATCAATGACTGTTAACTTTAAACTTAAAGCTTTTAAAGTAAAAACACTTTTATCAACAAAATGCGTTGTAGCATCTTTTCAATTTTCATCATCAGCATCTCTCAAATCTCCTAGAAGATAGCATGTTCCATGCAAGTTACGTTCAAGTTGCATACCATCCTGACTTGAAAATTTACCAAAAATATTGATGTTTCTTCATCATTCTGTCAAAATCTGAGAATTCCCTACCTAACAACACAAGAACAATAGCAGTTCAAGAAAACAGTTCATCACCACTCTCCCAAAGGTAACTGGGGATGGGCATGAAATGCTGGCCTTTTGGTGATGCCCACATTTGGTACACTGCTTCAGACAAATTGTAGAGCAATAATTATAATACTTTTATATTTATGAGAAAAATAGTTATCCAATCTATCCAACTACTAAGGTTCATTAGGATTGAAATGGCATTACAGATTTCCAGTGAGGATCAGGGAGTCAAAACCAAAATCCCTTGGAATTCTCTGTATTCCTCCAATTTTAGTGGTCTGCTCACCTCAATTTGAATTTTTTGCAGAAATTAAATCTTATTTCATAATAAATATGAACAAATGTACAAAAAACACACAAGGAGAAAGGTTGCAGAAAAGAATGTTCCAGTAAATACATTCCTGGTCGTAAAGAGTACAAACCCCTATTAAATGAAATGAAATAAAAAACAGGAAACTATGATTTATTTCAAAGGAATAGACTGTAGTCTATTGTGTCACTAAGTCACAGTCAGATACAGCACACATAAGACCATAAGACCTAGGAACAGAATTAGGCTGTTCGGCCCTTCGAGTCTGCTTACCAATCTCTGAAGTCAGGCTAACTTCTTCTTTGGGATGAACTGATCCTGCATCTTCCGAATTACTCCCAGAAACACCTGCCATTGCTGCTCTACTGTCATCCGTGCTAGGGTTCCCTTCCAATCAACTTTGGCCAGCTCTTCTCTCATGCCTCTGTAGTTACCGATAGTCAACTGTAATACCGATACACCCAATTTTAGCTTATTCCTCTCAAACTGCAGGGTGAATTCTATCATGTTATGATCACTGCTTCTTTTACCTTAGGCTCCCCAATTAAATCTGGTTCATTGCACAACACCAAATCCAGAATTGTTTTTTTTCCTGGTGGGCTCAACCACAAGCTGCTCTAAAAAGCCATCTCATAGGCATTCTACAAATTTCTTCTCTTGGGATCCAGTACCAATCTAATTTTCCCAATCTACCTGCATATTGAAGTCCCCCATGACCACCGTAACATTGCCCTTTTTACATGCCTTTTCTATCTCCAGTTCTAATTTGTACCCCACATCCTGGCTACTATTCCGAGGCCTGTATATAATTCGAACAGGGTCTTTTTACCCTTGCAGTTTCTTAACTCTACCCACAAGGATTCTACATCTTTTGATCCTATGTCATGCTTGCTAAGGATTTGATTTCATTTTTTACGAACACAGCCACCCCTCCCACTCTGCCCACCTGTCTGTCTTTTCGATAGGATGTGTATCCTTGGATGTTCAGCTCCCAGCTGTGATCTTCTTTCAACCACGACTCTGTGACGCCCACAACGTCATACCTGCCAATTTCTAACTGTGCTGTAAGCTCATCTACCTTATTTCATATACTGTCCACATAAACTACCACATAAGTGGATGCAACAGTGAAGTATGCAAATTACTCGTGTTAAGAAAATTGCCAAAATATAGTGCACATAATAATGTTTTTTGGATAACATGTTAGATGTGATTTTGCTACTAATTATTGGAAGGGAATTGAGGGTCCACTTGAAGTCCATTATGATGCTAATAACATTTTGTGGAATGTTGGATTTTGGTATCCTGCCTATTCAGTGCCCCACACAGGGAATTCTCAGCAGAGACTATCGGATAGGCTGATTTCTGCATATAACTGGCTGTGTGGAAAAATTATTAATATTTAAAAACAATACATTCCTTGGTAACCTAATATGGAGTATGAAACATTTAATTCTGCATATTTTATTTTTTCTGGAAAATAGAAATTCATAGTTAAGAAGTAGTCGAATAATTTGTTATATTCAGAATTGCCTTGAAAGTCCATCATTGTCAGAAAGAAAAGCATGGTGCATTATTCCCAGAAGCAGCAGGGCCTTTTCTGATCTGTGAACAAAAAGGCAATGTGAATTGTTCATCAATTCTCAGCTCACATGTGGTAAAAGAAAACAAAATATCACGTTGAATAAAACACAAGGCATTGTTTGATGATGAAAGAGCCACAAAATTTACTTAATGATTTACTTATGCACCCCTAACATTTTCCTTATAGGACACCATCCTTGAACAGAAAAATCATATCACAATGGGAGTAACTAGATGACAGAGGTATTTTGTGCACACTTCATCTAGGTAGCAAATCCACCAAAGCATATACACCTTTCTAAAACCCATCAAAAAGTAAGCTTGTGCATAACATAAATGCAAAGAGCTCTGTTTGAAAATGTATTACTCCATGGGTTTTGAAGATATTGACTTGTGGAAATTACCAACATTTTTATTTCGGGTTAGCTATTTTTGTACCCTTAATCCATTAGAAATTTCTTATCTTTGTGGTCACAATGAACGCTTGATAGAATTTAAATTAAATACATTCACTTTAGGTTGGGGTCCATCACCCATTGATACTAACATATCCATCAATCATCAATGGCCGCTGGATCATTAGCTTACAGATTTGCCTGGAGCTTGGTGGAAAAATTGCAACTCCCAGGAACAGATCTGCCCCTTTGTGGCTTGTATTTGTGTGTCTGGCTGCTTGGCCACATACATATTAGCAGTATCCTGGAGAACTTTGGAGACACAAAACCCAGGTATAAACTTTCCCAACTCTACAACTGGGGGATTGGCTTGGCAACAACTTACACTTACAGGTCTGACATCTTAACAGCAAGGAAACTTTTCTCAATCTTTGAGATGAACTATTTGTTGGTATTGGTATTGGTTTATTATTGTCACTTGTACTGAGGTACAGTGAAAAACTTGTCCTTGCATACTGATTGTACAGATTAATTCATTACACAGTGCTGTTACATTAGGTTAGTACAGAGTGCATTGAGGTAGTACAGGTAAAAACAATAACAGTACAGAGTAAAGTGTCACCTTACTTTTAAGTTAATCACATCTACATTTGCATTACTTTGGTGGGGACTGTTCAGAAAACTGATCATACACCTGACTAAATCAGTAGCAGGCATGGAGATAAGGGATGGACGTGAGAAAATAACAATCAATGTTCTTCAGGAGGACATACCTGGCAGAAGTTCAGCACCTTGGACTACTTAGGTAAGGTTGGTCCATGGCCTCCCTTAACCAAAACCAAAGCAGGCTTCAACTCTTAGTCCTGCTTCTATGTGACTGGTCCATGCCATTCATGAACCTCAAATGTGCAAATGAGTTTTGTGCATGTGACATCAGAATATGTGGCACACACCATTTGTTGTCAATACACATACCCAAACATCTCTAAGCAAATGCACATCATATGTAGAGATCGCTTTGCAAAACTCAATCCTAGTCTGTTAGATTAACTTCTTTTGGATTGGAGAAAAGCATTGCGCTATGTTAAAGGATTTCTAGTCCAACATCATTTTCCCTGTGCGATATATAATTATCTTCTTCAATGAACAAGTCCTTAGTAAGTCCAGTCACTGAAATCATGCTGTCAGTTTCCCTTCTGCACACCCGTAAAAACAAAATAAAAGCATGCTGGTGCACGAGGTGTCTTCTGATGATATGTGCTGGTGACAAGGATGCTCGTCTTGCACCAACATGCACTGAAATATTGTTGGTTGTAGTTTGCAGTTTTATATTAATCACTGGAAGTAGACAAGCTTCCTCATGGTCAACCTATGCTCAGTGAACTTAAGCTTTGTAACATATGCTGATTGGCTTGCTGTGCGTTTCCCACATTTTGTGGGGGAGAGATCTGTGATTGTATCAGAGAGAAAATATCCGGTTTGTGCTTCAAGGATGTGCCTACATGTATCTTGCACCGGGCAATGGGAGCCTGCTGCATATCACAGAATCGTAGAATGATTTTGCCTGAGAAGGTGACTATTTGGCCATTGAGTCTTCTCCAGCACCTTGTAGACCATCCCATTCCCATTCCCACACTCTTTCTCCGTGTCCCCGCAAACTTTTCTTTGGGTTTGCTGAAAGCCCTGATTGATTCTGTTTCCACCACCGTCACAGACAGTACATTCCTGCTCCTAAATCCTCTCTGAGTGAAAAGATATTCCTTACACCTATTGCCGAAATGTCAATGTTAATGTGTCTGCTAATGGAAACAGCTCCTCTATCACTTTCAAACCTTCTCTTAACTTTCCTTGCTCTGAGGAGAAAACCTTAGCTTCTCCACTCTAGTCTCCAGCTAAAAACATCATCCCTGGACCTATTCAAATAATTTTCTTTTCACCCTCTCTAAGATCTCTACATCCTTGGAAAGTGTGGCTACCAGAACTGGACACAATATTCCACTTGTGACCTATTCAGTTGTTTGCACTGGTTCAAGACAGCTTCCCTGCTTATGTGTTCTCTACTTCTATTTCTGAATCCCAAAATCCAATATACTTCACTAAACATTTTCAGAACGTCCTTCCGTTTTCAAAGATTTACGTACATATACACCCAGGTGCCTGCATATCCTTTATAACAGTGATATTATATTGTTTCTCATTATTCTTTCTGCTAAACTGTATAATTTCACACTTCTCTGTGTTAAATTTCATCTCCCACTCCACTGCCCATTCAGACAGATTATCGATGTTTTCTTGCAGTCCATTTTGCTTACTACACTATCAAGCTTTGTATCATCTGCAAATGTGGAAATTTTACACCTACTTATAAGTCAATATTATAGGTCAATAAGGCAGTGGTCCCTGCACTGCCCCCTGGAGAACACATGTCTACCAGCACCACTGAAGTTTACAGCAGGGGGCTCATGACTGCAACTGCTTTTAGTATGTCATACAATTATCACGTAGTGCATGTTTAACAGCATGCTACAAGTTCTAAGGCAGCTCATCTTCCTCCAATTTTTGCCTCAGTTTACCTTGCACCTTCATCTCCTCTGTTGCTTAAGCAGCTCCAGACCTCCAGCTGATCACAGTTCAACCGATTTCCCTTTTCTCCTTGAGCCCTATTCCTCCTTTATATCCAATATCATCCAATTCTGATGAAAGGTCATTGGCCTGGAATGTTAACCCTTTGTTTATCTCTCCTGAGGTACTCCCTGTCACAGAGTAGTAGAGTCATAGAGCAATACAGCACAGATACAGGCACTTCGGCCCAACCAGTCCATGCCGACTACAATGCCCATCCAGCTAGTCCCAAGTTCCTGCGTTCGGCTCATATCCCTCCTAGCCCCACCTCTCCATGTACCTATCCAGGTGCTTCTTAATGATACCATTGTACCTGCCTCAACCACTTCCTCTGGCAGCTTGTTCCATATACTTACCACACTCTGTGTGAAAAAGTTGCCCCTCAGGTCCCTTTTATATCTTTCCCTCTCACCATAAATCTATGCCCCCTAGCTTTGGACTCCCCTACCCAATGGAACCATCCATCTTATCTATGCGTCTCATAATCAAGCATGGTAGTGTAGCGGTTAGCGTATCGCTTTACAGTGCCAGCGACCCAGGTTCAATTCAGGCCACTGTCTGTATGGAGTTTGTACGTTCTCCCCATGTCTGCGTGGGTTTCCTCCGGGTGCTCCGGTTTCCTCCCACATTCCAAAGATGTACGGGTTAGGAAGTTGTGGGCATGCTATGTTGGCGCCGGAAGCAGGGCGACACTTGCGGGCTGCCCCCAGAACACTTTATGCAAAAGATGCATTTCACCATGTGTTTTGATGTACATGTGACGAATAAAGATATCTTATCTTGTCTTATCCTATCATGGGGTGCAAGTCCACAGCTCCCTGAAAGTGGAAACACAAGCAGATAAGGTGGTAGAGAAACGTATGGGATGCTTGCCCTCATCGGTTGGGACATTTGTATAAAAGTCAGGAAGTCACGTTGCAGCTGTACAAAACGTTGGTTAGGCCACATTTGGAGCATTGGGTGCAGTTCTGGTTGTCTTGCTACTGGAAGGATGTGGAGGATTTGAAGAGGGTGCAGAAGAGGTTCACCAAGATGTTGCCTAGATTGGAGAATATTAGCTATAAGAAGAGGTTGGATAAACTTGGATTGTTTTCTCTGGAGCATCAGAGGCTAAGGGGCAACCTGATAGAAGTATATAAAATTATGAGAGGCATAGGTAGGCTAGATTTTTCCCAGGATGCAAGCCTCAAACCCAATTTAAACATATAGTACATATGGTGTTAACCGGCCCCTTATGTAGAGTATAAAGCAAGAGACACTTTATGTCAAATGGACAGAATGTAAAAGAACTGGGAAAGATTGGTCGGAAATGCATGAAGCATTAGATGAAGGGCCCATTAATTCTGAAGATCGCTGGGTCTCTCTGTCCAACATTGAGTGGTAAGATGGAAACCATGGTATCGTTAACTACAGCTCAATCAACTTGTGATCCTAGTTTTATTTTAATAACGTCACTGGAATTGGATTGGTAGACGCTTCAAATCTCTGATTTGCTCTGGAGGACAAAATCTTGCAGTGCACGGGGAGGCTGATAGATTGAAGAGAGATTCAAGATAAAACTTATTGACAGGAAATGTGAGGTGATACACTTTGAGAGTTAAAGAAATAAACTACCATATCTGTTCTGATTTATTTTAAAGAGCATCATTGTAACAAAGCAATATGGCACAGTCCACATTGTTCCCCATGGAGAGAAAATATGTGAAAAACACATTTCACAACAGATTGTTCAATGTGCTGTATTTCCCCATCTGCATAGCAATGCATTCACTGAACTGTGAAGAATATATTTAATTTACATTTATCACCATATATTATTCAACACATAGAAATGCACAAATATTCCTTTGTGGAATTCTTAATCAAAGCAATTTCAAAATCTTTTTACCGGCCAGTTTGGTAACCAGACTACTGAGCGCAGTCACTTCAAACTTATCTATTCAGGAGCTACAGGAAACAAGTTTCATCTTATTTAACCAGAAAGCATTACGTCAGGATGTGACAGTTTACCACTCCAAATGGAAAATAATGTCAGATGACTAGTCCTGGCATACTGTTCGGTTCTATTCATGTTCACACCATGCTTCACTACTTCCACTACTTAAAATTCCTAGAGCTATGGCAATGGATCACTTAGCCAAGCCAGCCTGACTGGCGATTACCTCCTTGAACCACCTAGTCTAATCATATGCTTATTCCCACCACGTGCTCAATGTTCCTCCCTCTGAAGTTGCCACTTTCAAGGTGAAGATAACATGGCACATGTAAATTGACTATATTTCTAGACTTTTAACATGATCAAAGAATTTTAATTAAACTTTTAAATTGTCAGATTTGCATTTTATTCTATTGTTTTCCCCATTCATGGATGTTACTATGGAACTTTCACTGCCTGTATATGGTGTTGCCTCTGCAGTGAAAAACAACTAAAGATATGTTAATACATTGAGCTCTCCAGTCATGCATCTTTTGAAGGACACTATTTCTACCAGAATACTGATTTACAAGGTATCAGGAGTCCAGTGAATCAGTGAAGGGTTTCTCGAAACAGAAGTGGTTGGCTCTGGCCCTGAATGGCACCCAGGCTCGTCAACTGTCAAAGCTTCAAATAGTCAGTAGCACTAGGCACAGCCAGATTATGGAGCCACAAGGAAAGATGCTTGTTTTTTTTAAGATTTATTTCAGTCACTTTTCCTTAAGTTTAAGTGTTTTCAGCAATCTGAGTAATATATTTGCAGTGAGTATTGAGGATACACTCTGGTAATC
The DNA here is from genome assembly GCF_009764475.1 of Pristis pectinata. Lineage (NCBI taxonomy): Eukaryota > Metazoa > Chordata > Chondrichthyes > Rhinopristiformes > Pristidae > Pristis > Pristis pectinata. Next base: position 20,451,415 of record NC_067405.1, read on the forward strand.
ATTTTAATCTGGAGATGACCTTGAAGAATTCAGATTGCCTTTGTCAAATTCCAAGCTCCACCCACCACCATCTAAGCATCTCATTTTGAATAAAACATACTATTCCCACACATTCTACCCAAACTACTTCCATAAACTTGGGGTTTCCTCATGCTCTGTTACTTTGTTATCATGAGTTGAGTAATCTTTGGATTCATCATCATCAATCATTCATTCATTATCAATGCTTATTTATAGCTACATGTTTTGGGGTGGAAGGAATATCCCTAACTTTCTCTTTGGTATCCAAAGTTTTACCCTACAATCCCTATTAAATCAATGGTTTTCAGATCATGAGCTATGCCTTAATCCCACACAGGATCTGAATAGCATTACACAAGAGTTCATGCTGTAAATTGTTTTTAAGCTAACCTGCAACCTTTATCCATGATAGAGTAACATAGTTAATTATTCCCAAAGCACAATGACCAGGTTAGCATTTATGTCATATAAACAGAGTTTTTCTGAATTATACCCATTAAAAAAAAGTAATTTAGTTTAACCAGAACAATGAATGATTTTTGTTTTAAATGGTCTGAAGCTACAATGGAAACTGAATTAGAAAATGCAGAGCTTGGTGGATCCTACTTACAAAATGGAAAGAAGCAATTAAATTCCTGTTGCAATTACTTCCAGAGACTTACTTTGCTGTGCACTTGTGTTAGTTCATTGAAAGCTACTTAATTTGTCTCCTGGAAAACTTTCCAAAGAATGTGGTTTCTAATGCTTGATTTTTCACCTAACAATACGAAGTCCATTTTATAATAATTAAAACATAATTCTGAGGATAAATAATCTTCAATTATAAGATATTACTATTGGTTTGTGCACTGGAATTAGGAATTACATTGATTAGATTTATTATTGATTTTGTCATAACAGTCAAGTTGTCCTGATAAGGTAATGAACTGCTACTGTTCTTGTTCATTGAACTTGGTCTAAAACCTTAGCTGTATGAAGTGAACCTTGATGGTACTCAACTCTAACCCACTGTACATATGGAGTCAACAATTTCTGTATGAAGTTGAATTCCAATGGAAGAGCATTTGGAAATTACATGTCACAAGAAATTCCAGTATTTTAATTTATTGCAGATTTTAAAAAATACCAGTTTTCCAGGTCATGTGATGTGCCTGAAATCAGGGTAATCTCACTTTGCATCTCTTGTCCTTCTCAATGGCAGTAATTAAAGGAAAGCAACCATGCACATTGCAGCTAACATCCAGTGACAGAAAAGGTAGATGTTAAATTCGGTGGGAGAGCTGCAGATCAAACAATCTTCCCAGTCCTGGAAAGTATTGGGTTTGAGTGTTTTCTTATTTAAAAAATACTGGAAAAGATGTAACCTACAGGACTATGGATCTCATGCTTGGAAGTGGGATTAGGGTGGATAATTTTTTAACTTGGTATTGACACATTGGGTTAAATAGTCTTAAATTTGCTGTGATTCTAGCAATATAACTAACCCTTAGCTGGTGCTATGTACTTGAACATATAGTTTCTATTAGGACATAAACCATCCCTGGCAGAGTATTCAGTCTGTACCAAGCAGCAAAGACCATAATACTTCCAAAATACTTCTGTGCTAAATAAAATGGCAATAAACCCTTAGATGTATATTTTTTTCATAGAACTGTATCATTTTATTAACTATTGTTACTATCTACACAAACCTGTTGAGATCAATATAGTTTGGAGTGCCATCTTGTGGTATTCTCTCCTTCAAAAGCAGAAATAAAAACTGCGAGTTTGAAAGTTATACACATCTTTATGAGCTGATAACAAGTTTTCAGTCATTCTGTACTTAAATATCAATGTATCTGCACTGAGCTATAAAAAAAAATGATCATCGGTGGTTCAACTAAAAGCTTGACCCATAATTCTGCCTGGAAGACAGCTGTTATGTGGTCTGAACTAAACTGCTTTATGGCCCTGTTCAGATCCACATCCCACATTAAAATTACTTCTTTTCCAGCAGTCATTTGGGATTGACAAGTCTTGTGGGTTATGAAGGGGCCAATATTGGAACTTCAGACTTCCACAGATAGGGGAAGCAGGTGCTGAACGTGGCTTGCAGGTGGGTGCTTGCAAGATGGTACGTTTCTGCTGCCACTCATGCTGGATGTTTACATTCCCTATACAGGTACAAGGTTCTCACTACCACTCTGAATGCCTCTTCTCCACTTTAGACCACCATCGGCTTGAGTATCAGGCATCTGTGAGGATGATGCATTTCTTCAGGGAGGCCCTGAGCACATACTTGAATATTTTCCTCTGTCCACATGTTTATCTCCTCCCTTAATAGCACTCAGAATAGCATGTCTGTTTCAGGATACTACAGATTTCTAAAAGGCTAGAATGCAGGTACAAGTAGTTAGGAAAGCTAACAGAATACTTTTATTTATTGCTGAAGTACAAAAAGTTATGCAGCAGTTACAATGGGCCACATCTGTAGTAGTGCAGTTTTAGTTCCTCCTGATGGCAATGTTGGCACCAGCTCAGAGGTTTCTAGAGCTAACATCTGAATGGGTAGGTTGTCTTGTGAGGAAAGGTTGGACAGACCAAGGCTGTAGCTGTTGGAATTTGAGAAAGCAAGACTCGATTGGAATGCAAGATCCCAAGGGATCTTAACAGCACGTTTTCCCTTGTACAAGAATCTAGAATTAGGAGTCACCCATTTAGAGAAACATGAGGCAAAACTTTTTCTGGAATTTTTCATAATTCTTGGAGCACTTTTCCTCAAAAGATTATGAAAGCAGTCTTTTAATAATATCAAAGGCAAAGTAGATAGATACTTGATAAGAAAAGGGGTGAAAAGTTACTGTTGTAGACAGGAATGTGAAGCTGAGGTTGCAATCAGATTAGCCCAGACATTACTAAATGACAGAAAACTTGAGGAGCCAAGTATCCTAGTCCTAATCCTAGTGATGCTGTTGCAAATTGAATCATAAATGAGAAGAACATCCCCATGTACAATTATGAAAACTCCAGGAAACATTACATGGACAGAAATTTTAACTAATGTTTCTGTATATTCTTACAAATGCATTTATCTTGTCTAAAGTTATTTGCCCCACAGTTATGAAAATTGAATCCATGTTAATATTGTAATGTCAAGGAACATAGGAGCTGTGCAGCATCCAAATTCCTTATACAGCAATGAGCTTTAACAACAACTAGCAGAGTCGTTTGGTATGTTTTACTCAATACGTGAACACAAAATGTGCGCTGACAGTCAAATGCAGAATTCACATGCTGAATTGGCAGGAACAGCATCTTTTGGATGCCTCAGTTTCTGGTTACAGGTAAAATACCTGAGACTATAATAGAGCAGTGGAATTAGCACCAGCATCTTAGTCAGCATTTATCCCTCAATTGTCATTACAAACGTATCTGGCTATCATATTACTGTCTGTTTGAGATGGCACTGCACAAATTGGCTGCAGTTTCTGTTACAACAGTGAGAACACTGCAAACTAAAAGTGCTATGTTGGGTGAGGGATACATATTGGGCAAGTCATTAGGAGATCTTAAAACAGCTGAAAATTTTAACAACAGTTTTAAAAAGTCAGAATATGAAAGCAACCAGCTCATTTCCACCCAGAAATGCTGCACTTCCTCAGTACTACACTCAAGTCATTCTAGGTTATTTGCTCAAACCTCCAGATAGTAGGGTTAAATCATCAATCCATAAAGGAGTTAAACAATTCTTGGTGTTAGGCCTGTTATTACCTTTCTCAATGTTTCTTGATCAAAAACCTCAGAACTAAATCGATTACCATTAACTGAACACTCCAATGTCAACAGCTCATATTTTGCATTGCAACGTAGTTTTTAAATTTCTAGAAAATAGCAAAAATTTCTGAAGTCTGGAGAAAGGGCAACAGCACAAGTTATAATTAACTACCAAAGTGAATCTATGTACCATCATCAACACTAATACAGAAAAAAGCCATGCTGTGGAATACATTCAAGGATGCTTTTATCTTTATATTACAGAAATACAACACATTCTTGCCTGCACTGAGACATTTTTGAGCACACACTGCTGGAATTATCATCACCGAGTACTAGTTGAAGCAGGCTTCAATTGCCATACTATTGGACTACTAAATCCAATTCATTTGCTGATGCCAAATATTTTAATAATTTTCAGAGGACTTTTGGTGGAAATACATGGATACGTTCAACACTCCTACTTTTGTCTCGAAGCACAAAATCTGTGGTTGCTCTGGAAATCTGTAATAACACAGAAAATACTCAGCAGTTCAAGAAGCATGTATGGAGAAAGAGACTTGCCATCAATTTTTCTCTCCAGTGATGCTGCCCAAATTGCTGAAAATTCCCAGAATTGTCCTGACATACAGCTCCATGTTTAAAAAAAATCTTTTTAAAAAAGCCTGAATAAAAGTGCAGATTCACATTTATGATTAAAGGATTATGATAAATGCTGAAATATTGATTTTGAGTTTGGGACATTCAATATTACAAATATTAACTGCACTTCCAAAGTGCTCCAAGCCAATATTTTCAGTAATTACAGAAACTGAATGTTATTTTATAGACCAGCTTGTGCCACTGGATTTTTGAAGTATTAAAGAGGGGGGGTGGTGGTGGAAGTTCTGCTTACATTTAAATTAAAGTTGTGCCAATAAATTAAAAGGAGAGTCTGGAAACAGGATAGGATAAAAGCATCTTAGATGAACCACCATGAAGAATTAGAGGCTGTCCAAGAAAGCATCAATGTAATCACAAAAGGCAGCAAAAGTACACAGGAAAGTTCCCACAACAGATAAGTATGTGATAATAATCAAGCAATGTTATAGAAGGTAGAAAAAGGGTGCCTTATGTTGTATAGATATGAATGAATTCAGAGAGATGCTGGAAAGGACAAAGCTTCTTAGAATCAGAGGCAAGAAACCCAATTACAGATGTAAACCAACATCAGCATAATTTTCCAGCCACATACCAGTGGAAACGTATGAAAACATGCTGAAGATTGCAGAATTTTGAACAATGCATTGTAACTGTTGATTTCACAATATTTTCTGTTTCAAATACTCCTTGCTCAATGCATTCTCCACCAAAACTGGCCACATCATCAGGCTGTAACATTAACTTTACTCTGATTGCTCAGAGGTGCTCCATCACTTTGCTCTTGAAATATAATCACTTGGTTTCATAAATCTAGCATTTTCTACCTCTATGTGAGCTAGCCTGCAGGTCAACTGAATCTCAAGCCATGACTTTGACCTGCTACAGCTGAAATCACTATATCTTCTGTTCCAAACACAGCTCATTCAGTTGCAGCTATCTATGGTCATTAAATCTTTCAACTGATATCCTGGTACTCTCACACTTCTGTGATACAAGTTTGCAGATAACACCACCGTTGTGTGCCGAATCTCAAATAATGATGAGTCAGAGTACAGGAAGGAGAGCCTAGTGACATGGTGTCATGACAACCTTTCTTTCCCTCAATGACAGCAAAAAAAGTTGGTCATTGACTTCAGGAAGGGGGTTTGTGCACACACTCCTGTTTACATCAACGGTGCTGAGGTTGATGAGGGTTGAAAGTTTCAAGATCAGAGGACTGAACAGCACCAATAGCCTGCCCCAGTCCAACCATGGGGATGCCATGGCCAAGAAAGCTCACCAACACCTCTACTTGCTCAGAAATTTGACATGTCCCCTTTGACCCTCACCGATTTTTATCAATGCACCATAGAAAACATCCTATCCAGATGCACCACGGCTTGGTATGGCAACTGCTCTGCCTGTGACTGCAAGAAACTGCAGAGAGTTGAGGACACAGCTCAGCATATTACAGAAACCAGCCTCCTCTCCATGTACTGTCTACACTTCTCACTGCCTCAGTAAAGCAGCCAATATAATCAAAGATCCCACCCACCCTAGACGTTCCCTCTTCTCACCGCCACCCTCCACAATCAGACAGAAGATACAAAAGCCTGAAAGCATGTACCACGAGGCTCAAGGACAGCTTCTATCCCACTGTTATAAGTACTGAACAGTCGCATAGTACATTAAGATGGACTCTTGACCTCACAATCAACTTCATTACAGCACTGCACTTTCTGTAACCAAAACACTTCATTCTGCATTGTTATTGTTTTCCTTTGTACTACCTCAATGCACTGTTGTAATGAAATGAGATCTGTATGGATGGCATGCAAAACAAAGTTTTTCACTGTACCTCTGTACATGTGACAATAATAAACCAATTCAAAATGGCTGTTTGATTCAGAAAACCATGACTGTGCTGATTCATTGTTAGTTTCATTCTCAGGCGTTTGCTAATGGTTTGCCCAGAAACTTGAATGTACTTCACCCTAGCAAATCACAAACAGCTGTGCCAACTGTTCTCCTTATGGAAATCCCACACCCTTATCTCAAATATCACCAATATCAAAGTATTTGTTTCATGCTATTCCAGGAACAAACGCCGATTTCTCACAGGAAATGCATTTGAAAGGGGCAAATAACATTAATCCTGCAAAACTGTAAATCTATTACAGAATTGATATCAGAAAATTTTAGATTCTGTTGCATCAAAACCATTAAGATTATTGTAAGATAGCTCTTTACATCTTTCAGTTTATGATAGCAATGTATCTTTTGCTTTGGGAAATAATGCTAGACAAAACAGATATTCTGATATGTATGTTTAATTTCCCTGCATTTTTTTTTCCACTTAACAAGATCAAGTAACAAGGAAGTTGTCTGATGTAGTGCTGACACTAACATTCCAATACTAATACTGTTGAAAAGGCCTATGTAATAGTAATTGTATAAACTCATAAAAACACTATAGTCCAAACATAAAAGTCAGACAGTCTTTCTAACCTGTTACTTGCCTTGCAGCCACAGGAAAAGGAGCAAAATGGAAGTTGATAATCTTCAATTCTGTTTCACTACCCTCGCCCTCCAAAACAATAGAAAATACTATTTTTTTTTGTCTTGACTTAAATGTCTGATAAAGAAATGTCACTTAATATTTACCAAACATCCATCTATTCGAGAGAAAAAAAATTGAGTGAAAACTTTACAATGTACAAAAAATGACAAGGATTTACATGGCCTACCTAAATATCTTTAAATTTTTTTTTTAAGCACAAAGTTGATTTGTACAAGTTACAAAATGTAAACATGGCAAAATAAATAGTTAAAACAAGTGACAAAAGGATCCCAATTTCATGCTCATGATCCCATAGATTTGTGTCATTTTCATTCTGTTGTAATTTCAAGTGCAAAGCATGATGAATATCTAGTATTCAAGTAACAGAAATACATATGATGATACAAATAAACTATTGTACAAGGTAGTGATCACCTGAACTTTACAAAATTTACATTTATATATTGACAATTTTTTTTACATTTATGATATGACACCATTCAGGTCCACATTTAGCAACTGCAATCCACTGGATGCCTTATTCCAAATTTGTTCTGGAATACAAGATTTCCATCACTGTGCGTCTTAGATGAAGTGCTTTAGACGTCATTATGTCACCTCCATAGCTACCGTCTTCTCTGCAATACCGTTCAATAATCTCTCTGGTTCGCTGCTCTCCCTACAAGAAAAGAAACCATGTATATTCTGTTTTACAGAAGTGTCATCCATACAGCATGATTCCATAAATAAAATAAAAACATGTTAAATCCACTTTAAAATGATGCCAGATTTTAAATTTATGTTTTGTTTATTTCTAATGACAAAAATAATAATCAACAATCAATCAATACATTTTCCATACAAACATATGAACTAGAAACAGAAATAGGCTACTTGGGCCATTGAGCCTGCTCTGCAATTAAAGGAGGTTATGGCTGATTTCATTACAACTTCAACCCCACATTCTTGCTATCCCTGGAAACTTTTCACTCAAGTTATACAACTCTTAGAACATAGATCATTACAGCACAGTACAAGCCCTTTGGCCCACATGTTGTGCCAACATTTCATCCTGCTCTAAGATCTATCTAACCCTTCCCTCCCACACAGCCCTCCATTTCTCTACCATTCATGTGTCTATCTAAGAGTCTCTTAAATGTCCCTAATGTATCTGTCCCCACAACCTCTGCCAGCAGTGCGTTCCACACACCCACCATTCTCTCCTCACCCCTGACACCCCCCTTATATCTTCCTCCAATCACCTTAAAATTATGCCCCCTCGTGTTAGCCATTGCTGCCCTAGGAAAAAATCTGACTGTCCACTCGATCTATGCCTCTTATCATCTTGTATACCTCTATCAAGTCACCTCTCATCCTCCTCTCTTAAGAGAAAAGCCCTAGCTCACTTAAAAATTTCTTAAAATATATCCTTAAAATCTTCCTTAAAAATATCCAAAGATTCCCACCACCTTGAAGAAGTGTTCCAAAGAATCATTTCTGGAGAGGAAAAAAAAATGTAATCCTCATCTGTCTTATATGGTCAAATCCTTACGTTTAAATAGTGACTCCAAGTTCTAGATTCTCCCATTCTTTCCCTGCAAGTTCAATAATCGATTTCAAACCTAAAATTCACCTCAGGATTTGCATATCATCTGAATCCCTCAATAATCTCTAACCATTTCAGGATATCAACTATTTCATGACTTATAGCCTTTGAATAATTCTCAGTTACAACTATTAACCTTCCAGTGTTCTAAAGGCCCTTCAAGGGCAATAGATATTGGCAATCTCAAAAAGTGCAAATAAAATTGAAACCCATTTATTAGCAACAACAATCCAGCTATGCATTTTTAGGAACCTTAAAATACTTCAAACAACAGCAGCTCCTTTAACATTCTTGAGAATAAGCTCAGAAAAATCAAGCTTTAGACAAGCTATTTAACTTTAAAAATTGGTAAGTTTTAATTCTGAACATTCATCTAATATTTAATCTGTAGGTTTGAAATGACTACTTATTCCATAGATTGCTCAGAATGATGTATAAAATTGCAAACAAACTTTAAACAGCTGCCTTTTCCATTTGCATTATCTGGATTTCTTTCCTCTTCTTACGCTCTTATACAGCCACTTTCATTACTTTTGTGGCCTGGTCGGTGGAGGAGGAAAGACATGGGGAGGGACAACAGCATCGATACTGCAGAACTGCTGCCCCACAGCTCAAGTGACCCAAGTTCAATCCTGACCCTGGTGCTGTCTGCGTGGGCTTTGCAATACTTCAAATAACAGCAGCTCTTTTAACACTCTCGAGAATAAGCTCAGAAAATCCCTGTGACTGCAGAGGTTTCCCAGTGCTCCAGTTCCCTCCCACATTCTAAAGATGCAGGTTAGTAGGATAATTGGCTGCTTTAAATTGCCCCCTAGTGTATAGATGAGTGGTAGAATCTGGAGGGTGGGGAGCCAGTGGGTATGTGGGGAGAAAATTGTACAAGTGTAGGATCAGTGTAAATGGCTGGTTAATGATCAGCAGAGACTCAGTGGGCTAAAGAGCCTCTCTCTTTACTGTATGACTATGACAACACAAACACAAAAGAAACCTGAGACTCCAAAACCTTAATATTTTCACAATATCCACATTCAAATATACATGATACAGAAGGCTCCTTAATCTACACACAAGATAGTGCACCACATCTTAATCACATCTCCATTGAATGTGTATATCTTTACTTACCTAGCCAAGCTACTGATGGCACTACTGGGGGTCACCTTTGGCACCCTGTCAAGGCTAGTAGCTGCTGTGGCCAGCTTTAAGGCAGAAGGAGAAGGTGCTGAAGTCCTTGCACTGAGATGCATATTGACAGGAGTAACCACATTCATACTGTTCAGACGCACAGCAGTTCCTATGCAGGAATTGTTCACAGGAAATGACTGGGGACTGCTTGTGCGTAATGCAGGGAACACATGATTTGCTGAGGTGCGATTGACAGTTCTTATAAGTTGTACAGTAGATAATCCAGGACTGGAGGATGAAGTAACATTCGATGGTTGAAGATTTCTATAGGTGCCTGTGAAGGAAAGCATGAAAAGTCAATTAAAAATGGACTCTTCACATAGTAACACTGAGGTAATTTACTTCCCGGATAATTTTCCAAATCGTCCAATGTTCAAGTTTTTAAATACTGAAGGTGATCAAAAACCTTTCTGCTTTTACAAATAAGTAGAAAAAGTTTCAGAAGGTTGCAATCTATGAATTAAACAAATGGGTTGTTTTTAACCATTGGGGGAGATCATCCAAAAGGTTACAGTGGTAGAAATATGGTCACATGGGACAACACTGTCAATTGTGATCTTATAAAAGAACATGGAGGAATATTGGATCAATGCCTACCAAATTAGTCAGAAGGCAGAAATAAGGTAATAAATGAATAGCTTACCCAATCTTTATCAAGAGGATGCTATCGGGGTCTTGCAAAAGGAGAATGTAGTTGAGATTTTGGATGGTACCAGAAAGTGATGGTAACAGGGACAGAATTAATAATCAATTGGACAAGTGTGGATCGATGAACGTATGCATACTGACTTCCCCTAAAGGTAAGTGGTCTAACTTGACAGATGTTTTGATGAAGGTCAATGAGGTTTCAGATGAAATTTGATACTGAGAAATACAAAGTGTTAGTTTTTGGTAGGAAGAATGAAATGGGCCAATGAAAGTTCAAGGGCACAAGTGCAATTTTCACTGTAAAAAAACAGATCTTGGGCTTTGAGTACATGAGCAAGAAAGTCATGATGAACCTTCACAAAACAATGATTTGGCCACAACTGAGTACTGTGTTTTATCCTATACAATGCATTTTAGCAAAGATGCAAAGGTTTTGGTATTATTTTGGTATATCTGCACAGTTTCCAAGGATGAGGGACTTGCTATGTAGACAGACGAATAAAGCTGAGATTTTTCTCCATGGAGCAGAGGAGGTTGAGAGGAGACTTGATAGGCATATTTAAAACCATGAAGGATATAGACAATAAACAGAAAATGTTCCCAAGGGCATAACAATCATGAACAGGAGGACAGAAGAGGTGAAAAGAACAAAAAAGTGTAAGGAAAGATTTTTTAAAAATTCAGTGAGAACTTGGGGCCTGGAATGCATTGCCAGAGTAGTAATGGGGGTAAATTCAAAAGGGAGCTGCTAAGTATCTGAAAGAATTATCAGGGCTATACAGAGAGAGCCTAATTGAATTGTTCCTACATATACAGTAGCTATGTCACAGTACAAGGTGAAGTCATTATAGTACTTCAAAGAACAATAATCAAGAAACTGTAGATGCTGGAAATATGAGACAAAAACAGAAAGTGCTAGCAATATATCAGGCAGCAACTGTAGAGAAGGAGAGTTTTAAATTAGTTAAGGGACAGATCTGGTCCACAAGTTAAAGTTCTAAATCAGGGCAAGTCAAATTTTGATGGAATTAAGACAGGAACTTGCAAAAGTTAATTGGATTTGGTTGTTTGTGGATAAAGGGATGTCTGGTAAGTGGGAGGCTTTGAAAAATGAGACGAGAGTCCAAGGTCTGCATGTTCCTGCTAGACTGAAGGACACAGCTGTCAGGAATAGGGAATCCTGATGGCGAGGGATACTGTGGCTCTGGTCAGGAAAAAGGAGGCAGCATGGGTCAGGTACAGGCAGCTGGGATCAAATGAATCCCTGGAGGAGTACAAGGATGCAGGAGTATTCTTAAAAAGAAATCAGACGGGCAGAAAGGGGACACGAGATAGCTTTGTCAGAGAAGATTAAGGAGAATTCAAAAACATCTTGTATATTAAGGGGAAAAAAGAGTAACTACTGAGAGAATAGGGCTTTTCAAAGACCAAAGTGGACTTCTTTGGGTGCAGCCGTAGCAGATGGGCAACGTCCTCAATGAATATTTTTCCTGTTTTTACCATGGAGAAAGACGTTAAGACGTTGGAACTTGAGATAGTTAATGGGGATGTCTTGAGGATAGTCCGCATGACAGAAGAGGTGGTGATGGATGTCTTAAAACGTATGAAGGTAGGCAAGTCTCCGGGGCCCGATTAGGCATATCCAAGAACAATGTGGAAAGCTAGAAGAAAAAATTGTTGAAGCCTTGGCTGTGATACATGCATCATCGTTAGCAATGGGTGAAGTGCCAGGGGACTGGAGGGTGGCTAATATTGTGCCTTTATTTGAGAAGGACTGCAAAGAAAAACCTGGGACTATAGACCAGTAAGCCCAACATCTATGGTAGCAAGTTATTGGATAGGATTCTGAGGTACAAGATATACATGCATTTGAAAAGACAAGATTTGATTAGGGTTGTCAGCACAGCTTCGTGTGTGGGAGACCATGTCTCACGAATTTGATTTGAGTTTTTTTTTAAAAAAGTAACCAAGAAGGTCAATGAAGGCAAGGCGGTTTCACAAGGTGGGCTGCTACGGAAAGTTAGATCGCATGGGATCCTAAGAGAGGTAGCTAATTGGATACACAATTGACTCGATGATATGAAGCAGAGGGTGATGGTGGAAGGCTGTTTTTCAGACTGGAGGTTCATGGCTAGTGATGTGCCCCAGGGGTTGGTGCTAGGCCAATCATGAGGGACATAGATAGGGTGAATTCAGTCTTTTCCCAGGGTTAGGGAATCAAGGACTAGAGACCATAGGTTTAAGCTAGAGGCGAGAGATTTAATAGGAACCTGAGGGGCAACTTTTTCACCTAAAGGGTGGTCTGTATATGGAATGAGCTGCCAGAGGAAGTGATTGAGGCAGGTACATTAACAACATTTAAAAGACACTTGGACAGATGCGTGGATAGGAAAGGTTAAGAGGAATATGGGCCAAACACAGGCAAATGGTACTAGCTTAGACGTCTTGGCCGGCATGAACCAGTTGGGCCAAAAGGCTTGTTCCCCTGTTGTATGACTATGACTAATCTTTCAAGCCAAAGGCCCTTTATCAGCCTGACCTGCTGAGCATTTCCTGTTTGCTTCAAATTGTCTTCAACCCTTTTAAGATTCAACCTGCTAATAAAGCTTAATGACCAAACGAATTAAAATAGTAACTTCTCAATGGGGTGCAGTGGGGATGGGGAATGATCAAAGATCTTGATAGTGTATGCAGACAAAGCTTTGAAAGATAAGTTGACATGAACGTTATAAAAAAAGATTGCAGGCTTTGTTAACAAAGGCAGAGCACAAAAGCAAGGAAGTTATGGTGAGCATTTACAAATTATTGAAATATTGTATTTCAAATTTGTAGGGGGATACAGAAGGGGTTTACTAGAATGATAACATGTATCAGGGAATTCAGTTATTTAATGCACAGGAATATCTGAAATGTTCTTCTTGGATCAGAGAAGTTTAAAGGAAGATTACACATGGTTAAACATGCCAAGGCACCAATGTCACTGTGTTCATTTGATACTGCCAGAACTATACCTCTAGATGCAGCCCAGATCATTATCCATTTGTGCTACTAGCTAGCACCTAAATGCTCTTGATATGTACATATGTTCACATAATCACTTACAAAATTGAAGTGAACCGGTTAGAATGCAAGGATCTTCCACTTTCCAAACCATCTTTAAATTATTTTCTTTCACAAACAGATCAACACAAAAATAAAATTGTCAGGAGGGATAAAGATGTAAAGAGGCTTTATTACTGGATTATCCACAATTACTGGATGCAATACAATATAATGTGGAAAAATGTGAAGTTATGACTTTGGTGCATAAAACAGAAAAGCAGAGCATTTCTTTTAATAGTGAAAGATTGCATAATGATTATGTTCAAAGAGACCTATGCATAAGTGACTGAAAGCCAACATGCACATCAGAAAGAAATTAGAAAGGTATGATATGTTGGCCTTTATTAGATTTGAGATCAGGAATAAAGATGCCTTACTGCAATTATATAGGACCTTGATGAGATCACACCAGTAGATTGTGTACAATTTGTTCTCCTCACTTAAAGGATTGAGTTGCCAAAAGGGAGAGTGCAGCAAAGACTCACTGGTTCCATAGACAGCAGGTTTGCCTTATAAGGAGAGATTAAGTAGACAAAATTTGTATTCTCTGGAGTTCAGAAGAATGAGAGCTCGCAATCAAATTTACAAAATTCTTAAAGGTCTCAGAAGGCTGGATGGAGGGGGTGAGTTTCTCCTGACTGAGGAGTTTAGAACCTGTGGTCATCGTCTCACTTCATTCAAAACAGCCAGGAGATTTCTAGATATTCAGGGAATTAAGGGACTGGAGGCAACGCAAAAAAATGCTGGAGGAAAAAAAATGGCCACAATCTTGATGAATGGCCGAGCATGAATGAAGCCTCATATTGCCTAATCCTGCTCCTATTTCTCATGTTCTTAAAAGTAATGTGTTTCATGTACAAGAAAATGAAGCAATTATCACACACTGGAAAGTTTCTCCTACAGATTATTAGATGATCCACCCAAACTAGAAGCTAAGCTAAGAAGAAGAGCCAATTCCAGATTTCACATTTTCTGTGGGGAGGACAAGATCATTTTAGAGTCATCACCCAAAACATTAACTGTTTCTCTTTCCACAGTTGCTGCTTGCCCTGGTCAAAGTTTTGGCATTTTGCATTTTTCTTTCACATTTCTTGCTTTTGCAATATTTTGCTCTGATGGCTACATTGCATTGTGATGTTTAATATCTTTTTCACTATCTAAAGTGATCTCGAAATGAAAATTCATGCCCGTCAATAATAGAAATATTAAATGCATTTAAAAATCATTTAAAACCCAACTGTAAATCTGATACACAACAGTAGGGATTAAGTTTAATATTGTGATTTCCCACGTAATGGGAATCTTGCACTCATTTCCTTCACTATATAATTTCATGGTTTTAAGTCAGGTGTGCACAAAGGTAATCACAGTGTATTAACATAATGGTTGCTACAAACACCTGGACTAATGATATGCAGACAGAGATTTTTGTACCAATGCATCTGTAAAGTTTAATATAATTTAAGTAATGTGCAACAGAATGCTGGTATTAGTAACGCTACATATTAAAAACACTGATTGTCATCCTAAAATACTAACTCTGTTTTCCTCTCCCTACATACGTTGTCCAATACGAGTATTCCCAGCTTTTGCCTTTATTTCCAAGTTCCAAATTAAAATTACTCTGCTGGAAGAATCATTTCCTTAAACTTCCACGTCTTTTATCCAGGCCTTTGCATCTCTGACCCTGGTTTTTGAAGCACCCACTAATGGGAACAGCTTCTTTCTATGTACCTTATCCAAATCCATGATCATACAATCATACAGCACAAAAACAGGCCCTTTCAGCCCACCTCATCCATGCCGACTATGATGCCCATCTATGCTAATCCTATTTGGCTGCATTCAGCCTATAGCCTTTAACATCTTTCCTAAGTACCTGTCCAAATGCCTTTTAAACATTGTAACTGTATCTGCCTCTACCACCTCCTCTGGCAGTTGGTTCCAGATAACAAATTATAATCATGTATATCTCCATAAAATCTTTTCTTAACCTTATGTTCTCAAGAACATTCTGTTTCTTTTGTCTAACTTTAGAGCTGTAAACCCTCAATTCTGAAAACATTCTAGCAAATTTTATGAGGCGAGTAGTTGATTATAAAAAAAACAAGCATAGTTTCAGAGTTTTGCGCAAGACCAAAGTTTTGCAGGCAAGACAAAAATACAAACTACTAAACTTCAAAAGCTACATAAACAAAGCAAATGAAATCATTCTGTATAAAGTTTCAGGTTTTGCTGCAGCCAATAGAAATGACAAATCATTTAATTCAAAAGAGACTAGTTTCAAGTTTCTACGAAAAATCCTACAAAACAAAACTATTGATAAGGAAAAATAATCTGTGACTAAGAGTTTTTTTTTGAAAAAAGTGATGGGATTGTTTCGACTCAGTTGAATTTTGTTGGTAGAGGTGAAAACAGTGTTTCCACATTCTGGAAGTGAAAATCTATCCAATATCACTATTGTTAAACAACAGTACAGGAGCTCGCAACTGAGTTTCATATTCATATGAAAAACAATGTGATATTTATTAGTTTCAACTTTTTGCTTTGGATGAAAGGATTACAAAAATATACTGGCCATCTGCAGCATTCATGATGGTCAATAAGCAATTAATTCATTCATTCTTGTTTAAATCAAAGATGATTACATGTGACACCTCCAAAACTAACTGCTTACATATATTTTCTGGTGCATCAGTAAACCACTAATGGAAGATAATTGAATAATCTTTAATTAAACAATAAATTACATTATAATTAATGTGCAACTATCCATTCAACTGACAATCTGCTTTACACAATGCAGGTCCTTGCTCTTAATGGCAAGCTACTAGTAATACTAACCACAAATTACTAGGTATTCACATTGTGTAAGTTTTTGGCTTACCCAAGAGAAAAATGCTGAGAATTATTTCCCCCAAATTCATTCATATTTATCATAAGATTTTGACAGACAACATTATTTTAGTCTCACCTGCAGACTGGACAACACCATTGACGTTTGCAGTCTGACCTGCAGCGTCCTTGGAAACTTCTGACTGACTTGGTCCAGGAGCACTAACAACAGCTGATGCTGCAAAGTGTGCACTAGCTGAATCTAGCGTTTTTGAAGAGCAGTCAGATATCCTGGATCCCTGAAAAAATATTTCATAAATGAATTTTCAAGAAAAAGCCAGATAAATGCACGAAGGAGACAGGAATAGAGATACCCTGCTAGAATGAGATAGTAAGTAGCCATGAATCCATGGTATTCAGCACATAACTTGATAATTCACATCATAAAAAAAAATTACAAAACAGATGAGAGGAAGAGACCTCATTAATCCACAGTTTCCCCTTTCCAAAATTCCAACCCTAAATATAGTCTTACCAATTGCGTTCTGGGTGCAATTACTTTTCGGAAAACTACTCCAGTTAAAACAAAAACCTGATGCCTTTCCTAAGTTCTCCTTCACTAACATCAGCTATGCCCCATCCACCAACATATAGAAAATATTCCAAAAGAAAAATCTATGTCACTTTGTTTGTTACTTGGTTAAAGTGCTTAAAAGGTCAAGTGATACAATATTTAAAAAGTACAATTTGTGCTAAAACATTAAAAATGCAAAATAATTTCTTAAAATTTTTAATGGAGGTTTATCCAGGGGCAACTTTGGAGTTGCTTTTGTACAATAGCATAGAGGTTAAGTTACACGGTTAGCAAACAAAGTTGTTGATCATTGATTTCATCACAGCAGGCGGGGAAAGTAATTAAGTAAAATTTGGCATGGAAAAAATAGCCGGTCTCAGTAATAGTAGCCAATAAACTGCCAGAACATCAACAACCCATTTGGTTTGATAATGTTCCTTGGGGAAGGGTATTTGTTCTCCTTACTAGGACTTTATGTAGCTCCAGACCAAATGTTCAAGGGTAATCAAGAATGGACAACAAATGGTGGCATTGGCAACAACATCCAGATTCCTTGAACAAATAAATAAAAAGCCTTTCACAGCCTCGATCTCCCAAAGCAATTTACGGATAACTATGTACTTCTGAAATGTAGTTATTGTTTAGTAAATGCAGAAATTTTTTATACAAGGATTCCTCAAACAGCAACCTGGTAGAAAACAGATGACCTATTTTAGAAATCTTAATTCTAGCCAAAATGCAGGCAAGATCACTGACTACTATTCTTCAAAACTGTGCCATGAGGAGTTTTATGCTCACGAGAGAGAAGACAGGGCATCAGTTTAGAATCTCATTTCAAACATGGACAGATCAACACTCTGCGACTACACTGGAGTAACAACCTGGATTTTTGTGCTTAATTCTCTGGAATGGGACTTGATTCTGAATCAGAAGATTGTGGAAACAAGGGAGTTACCAATAGAGTCCCAACATGCACAATATGCATTTATTTAATATAGGAAAATCTTGCACGGTGCAACACAGGTACATTATTGAACCAAGTATGATATTAAGCAACAAGAAAATGTTAGGGTAGACGATTAAAAACTTGGATAAAGTTGTAGCTCTCAAGGGACATCTTAAAGCAGAAAAGGGTAGACAGGCAGGACTTAAGAAAGGAATTCCAAAGCTTAGGGTCTTCACAGACAAAAGGCGTTGCGGCCACTTGCGCAGCAATTAAAATTGCTGATGTTCCAGAGACAGAAAGGTAGTGCATATACCATGGATTGTTGTGGGGCTGAATGTCATTAGAGAGGGGGAGAACATGGCCAATAGATGTACTTGAAAACAAGAATAAGGATTTAACAATATACGTGCAGAGAACATATAATTGTGCCTTTGTCATACCAAACATTTACGTTTACCTGAAATGCTGTAGTTCTCATGATAACAAGGAAAAGGATGAAGGCTGAACAGGACCCAGTGTAGGCTATGACACATGAAACAGTGTTTCAGATGACCTGGAAATTTAGAGTGCAGGACAACGCGGAAGCCTAGCGATGCATTGTAAGAGCCAAGTCTAGAGGTAAAAATGCATGGATGGGGAATTCAGCCATACACAAGGCAAAAATGGGGTCACTGATTTTACACAATTAAAAATTGGCAAATTTAGTGTAGACTGAACTCAGGGTCAAATATGACAGACAGTTTTGCTTAGCTTCAGACAGTAAACTGGCAGTTGTATTTATGCTTCAGATTGTTTCAAATGTCAAAAGTGATGATGCTTATTGGCTCTACACTCAATTTATACATTAATACGTAAATTGATAATGGGTTTTGGCACTATTTACAAATATCCAACAAAGACATTAAGCAAAGTCAGCTCTTTTAATCCTTACAGCTAAAAAACTTGATGAGCCTCCACCGAGGTTGAGATCAATGTAATCCACAATGCCTGCAACTTGCTATGCTGATTTTATAAAAGCATCATAAAAAGTTCAAAGTAAACTCAGGAGCTAAGATTAATAGTTTAAAAAAAACCAAAATGAATCAGTCATACCAATTATAATTCAATGAATGCAAAGTACTTAATGAATTTTAGTTAGGAAACGTGGCCAGTAACAACATCAGAATCATTCATTCAGTACTTATGGAAAAGACAGGAGCAAAATAACAGAAACTTGCTCGGGCAATAAGGGAAGTGAAAACACATGGGTTTCTTAACAATTGGATATCGTTCTTGACTGTGCCAAATGGATGCTGAATTGCTACTCAGAAAATAAACAGTAATCAAACACATAACACACGCATTTTCCCACTCGCATGCAAAAACACTAGCTGTATTAAAAAAAAGCACATCCTTCCCACCACCCCAATAATGACGCAAAACAGCATCTATTGGGAAACTTAGCTACAGCCATAGGCAAGAATAGTTAATAAACCATTTGTAGTTTTCTACATTCTTTATTCTTTGTACATTACTGTGTGATTACTGTGTGTAACAGAAATAAGGATTTTTTTAATATAATGTGCTTATATAATAAAGAAAGAGCATCAATTTTAATATGACTTTCAGATGACTCAGTTCATCTCAAATTGGATTCTTTACGTGCTATTAAATTTGAATACCAATAGTTAATTCAATGATGGAGAGAATATACATTAAAGATGTACTGTGCCCCAGGCACTAATATCTATTCTTTAACTAACTTTCATAGATCTTTGATAACTATCGGAAATCTACTTAACCAGATGGTCAGTCATGGTACAGAGACCCATTAATTATTCAAACTGTGAAAAGCAAATGAAGGGATCAAGTCAGTTTGTTTAATTATATTCATTACTTGACACTGTTTGCACTACATAGTGATCATCCATACAAATTCCAACATCAAGCTCCTTTTGGTTCCTGCGATCTTCAATTATTACGAATAATGAGAAATGGTTTAGTATCATTTGTCATGGAACATCTTCAAATACATTTGGAACGCTATCTTGACTGGTATTATAGGATGGTAGATCCATCTGGTCGGGG
This sequence comes from Pristis pectinata, assembly GCF_009764475.1. Classification (NCBI taxonomy): domain Eukaryota; kingdom Metazoa; phylum Chordata; class Chondrichthyes; order Rhinopristiformes; family Pristidae; genus Pristis; species Pristis pectinata. The sequence continues at coordinate 20,471,333 of NC_067405.1, forward strand.
TTTATATCAGGATATTAGGAGATATTTACAACAGTTGCTTTCAATCACATTTTAGACAGTTTGTTTGTTAAAGGTTAACAAAAGAAAAATGTCTTCATTACTTTGACAATTCATCCATTGCAAATCTCTTGCATTTCACCTCTTTGTTATTAACCTGTAATATTTTTTAGGTATACAAAATGATGAGGAATATGCGCAGGGTAGATAGCAGGGAACTTTTCCCCCCTAGAGAGGTGTCTATAACCAGAGAGCATAGGTTTAAGGCAATGGGTGAGATCTTGAGAAACAAAAATTTACCCTGAGGGAGGATGCAACCTGGAACACATTGATTGCATGAATGATTGAGGCAGCTACTCTCACCAGATTTAAGTAATATTTGGGTGAGCGCTTGAATTACCAAGGTATAGGTGGATATGGACTAAGTGCTGGGAAATGGAATTAGTATAGGTGAGTACTTGATGGTTGCCATAGAAGTGGTGGACTAAACGGGCCATTTCTGTAATCTATGATCTGATGAATATATGCTTTTTGCAAAGTGAGATCACATGGCAGCAAACAAGATGTTCACGTATTTAAGTAATTTGTTGTCTCAGAAGACAAAAGGAATGCTAATGCTGGAACCCAGAACAAAAACAAAACAGAATGCTGGAAGAACTCAGCAGGTCAAACAACATCTATTGAGGCAAAGGTGAAAGTCAACGTTTCAGGTCAAGACCCTGCATCAGGACTTTGGTTGTCACACTACATTTACCTAGATAAATGCAGGTATAGATGCACTCTCATTCATGAAGGACACGAAAGAATGCAAGGAAACATTTAGTGTAAAGAAACAAATTCTTCAAATTACATCAACAAACATGGAAGTGCTCTTTTATGAGTTTTAAGCTTGCTTATGTTCCAAACCAGGCTAAGGCATTGTTGTCACATAACCAAGCTGTGCATACACCTAATGATGGATGATGTCCATCTGAGCTTAGTGTTGGAGACAACAAGATACGGGCACTAACATTTTACCTGTACCATACCTGATGCAACAATGGTTAACTGATAAAGAAACACTGGATCATGATGTTAACAGCCATGATGTTATACCCTTCCTGTCACCTGGAGTAGTGTAGTATATAAAAGCCAAGGTCAAATTTGCTACACAACCCTATAATTACCTGCGAACTTCCATGTGAGACATTTGAGGAATGTTGTCGCTGCATCTGTGCTAACTGCTGCCTTTGCATCTGAGCAAGTTGTTGTTGATGGGTGTGGTACTGCTCTTCCGTTATGCCACCTGTTAAGTACATATCTTAATATCATGGTCTAATAATATCAGTTGAACCTTCATTAACTTTTAATATACATTTTGTAAAGCTACCCAAGGACTGGGTGGACTCAAAGTTCAGAAAAAATATTGGCCTACATGGTGGACCCGAGATGATTTACGTTTTTCCCTTGCTGGATGACCATTCTGTACTTCTGAAGTGAATTACATGCACTCTTGCTTACATTTATATCATGAAACACAAGTACTACATTCAGTAGAGGGAGAAATATCACACATTTTCAAATTTGAGCATTACAACCAACCAATTAAGTGTCATTATTAAGCAATGCAAAAATTCTGTGGTTTACAGCTTAAAGGAGTAACAGTAGAACAGTTATAATATCTAATTACATAGCACCTCCAATACAGCAAGAACCTCCTAAGCTGCTTCACAGGAACATCATCGAATAGAAAAAAAATACACCAGGTCATTCAATGAGACAATGAGATATCTGGGGCAGATGATCAAAGAATCAGCAAGCATGGAAATGATGAAAGAAAATGAACAAACTACTTGACTTACCAGATATCCTATTCCTGCTGGTGATCATGGTACTTGACGATAAAATAGAAGACATTGGAATTCTCCTTTTATTCACATTCTGTCCTAATTTTTTGGAAGTACAGCGATTATCACTGTCCTGAAGCTGGGTTAACCGAGGCTGGAAGTGCCGTAATCGGCAAGCTTTAATATTGCTTAGTATTTCACTAAGTGACAGTCTATTTGTAAAGTCTTTATTGGAAGAAATGGTCCATGAGTCGTCAGATGAAAAAGCAGCTGGGGAGCTAGGAGATGACAGCATTTCTGGGTCAATTTGCCGTAAAATGTGATCATGATCTGTGGATGCGCGATCTAGCAAAAACCTAATAAGGGAAAGGGAGGGTGGAAAAGAGAGCTTGTTTACTTTTTGCATTATATTTTCACAGGCTTGAGTTTAGCACGTCTGACAGATTTTGACTTTCTTTAGCCTTTTCATAGACTCGGAGTTATACAGCATTTTGTAATAGGAATTTTAAAATTCTATTTCAATAAAAACTTTGAAAAGCTAAACATATAATCTGGTTTTTAAATTTCTCTTCTGAGTTTATTAACATAACATCTCTACTATAGCACTATTACCTTAAAATAGGTCAGTATTAAGTTTGTCACAATATAAACTGGAACACAGAAGGCCAAGAGGAAACTTAATTGAGATGCATATTACGAGGGAGCAAGACACAAGGATTCAATTCTCATAGCTGAGGGACAAAAAACAAGGGGCAGAGACTTAAAGTAACCAATGGTAGGATCAGAGAGGAGATGAGGGAAAAAGTTTTCACCCAGAAGACAGAATGCAAATAGGATTAATATAGTAAGAACTTGATGGACAGCTTGGACATGGTGGGCCTAAGGGCCTGTTTCTGCGCTGTAGGACTATGATGGCAAGGGTGATAGAGACAGAAACCTGCAACACATTTAAAAGCTGCTTGAATCTGTACTCAAAGAGCCATGATCAAGTGTTAGGTGCGATTATGATGGGGAGCTCTTTTACAACTGGCATGGATACATTGGGCTGAATGGCCTCTTTCTGTATTGTAAATTTTCAATGAATATATCACATTAGCAAATCTTAATTCATTTAAGCAGTACTATGCAATTTATAGTTCATCCAATTTTTTCTTATAATAATCACATTGATTTATAATTACATTAGCGAGAAATATTCACGCACGGGACAAAAATCATACACGAGTTGGACAAGTGGGGAAGTACCAATTCTAATATAGCAAATCCAGCAGTGTCATTTCAACCTAGCACAAACTAGCAAGCATGAAGGTATTTTCTGTGTGCTGTGGTTTATCTCTGGCATTTCAGCAATCTTAGGCTCAGCAACAGTGACTGTTAGTTACAACTTATCTGACCTAACAAAATCTGTTTTAAAACAAATGAAGAGCAGTCAAGACCTAATGCATAAAACAGACTACCTCTCTGTTGCACTCTGATAACAGGGCAAGCAGGGAAATTCAGAATGGTGGAATAGTGAGAGGGAAAGATCCAGAAATTAAGGCTAAAGTAGGATGATCAATGGCTAGGTGGTGTATTTGGGGGTGGTGGGGGGTGGGTGGAAGGGGATGGTCACTCCAGCACAGAGTTAGAAGAAAATTGTTTAATGAGTCGTGGGGTAGAAGATTTTAAAGAGGGGCAAACACATTGAAGGTGCTGATTGATTGAGAGCCAATTAGGGCAGCAAACACAAGGAAGTTTGACAAATAAGAATTGGTACATTAGAACATGTGCAATTTAGATAAATTCAATTACTGGAAAGCAGATGATGGGAGAGTGGCCAATAAAGCAATGAGACAGACTAATAAAGTAACTAAAGCATGGATAAGGCATTCAGTAACAAATGGGATGAGGTAAACTGAAAACAGGCATTGCTACAATAGAAGTGGGTGATTTTCATCATCAAATAGGAAGTTCTGCTCAGGGTCAAATAGGACACAGAGGTTACAACTTTACTAGATGGAATTTTACCCTGCTATACTCGTCTCAGAAGAGCTACCTGCTAACAGCAGGGAGAGAGCAAATGATTAAAAAAATACAAGCAAAAAAAAAGTTTTAGTCCTAAACACTGCTGAGTTTACCTCTGAAAAGTGGGCACTGAGCTACCAAATCTACTACTTAAAAAAGTCTAAAATTACATGCAGTAAAAATAGAAATACTCAGGTCAAGTATTTTCAACATTTTCTGTCATCATTCAGGATTCCACCATCTGTAGCTCTTTGCTTTTATTATTGCTGAATTGAATGTAGTGATATTTCAATGAAAAGCACATCTTCCATATAAAAAGTTTAAATATTACTGTTGCCATTCTGAGATCTCCCCACAATAAAATGGTCAGCACTGCACAATTGCAGTTTCTTTTATTTAATTATATTACAAATATGCCAAATGCACAGTTCTCTGGCACACTTAAACACTTAATTCTGCTTTAATTGCTATTGTCCAAAAACTGTTTACTTACCTTCCCCCACGGCCTATGCGTCTCCGTGCTAAACCTATGCACCTTCTTGGAACAGTGAGTGTGGTCAAGCAGTATCTATACCGTGACTCACTTAACCCAGCTGGTTCTGCGGTCTGCCATGGACAGGAACTCATCTGATCCAAATGAGGCTATAATAGGCCAAAAGTTATGTAAGAACCAAGAAATCTAAGCGTTTGATATTTTACCCTGTTCACTCAATTTATTCTAAGTTAGCCCTCATTAAACTATCAAACAATCATTATTTTGCTTGGCATTCTTGAGACAGAGTCACCATGGTGATGGAGAGGTTGCAGAGAAGATTCACTGGGTTGTTGCCTGGGATGCAGCTGGAGAGGCTAGGTCTGTTTTCCCTGGAGCGGAGGTGGTTAAGAGGGGACATTATATAAGTATATAAAATTATGAGGGGTATGGATAGAGCAGACTGCAGGAAAGTTTACCCACTATCAGAGGTAGATAAAACTGGAGGACAGATTTAGGGCAAGAGGCAAGTCACTTAGAGGGGATAGGATCTGAGGGGTACCTTTACCACCCAAAAACTGGCAAGTACCTGGAATGCACTGCCTCAGACAGTAGTGAAAACAGAGTTGCTGACAGCATTTAATAAGTGTTTAGACAAGGTGGTTATGGGCCAAATGCTGGAAATTGGGATCGGTATGGATGGTTGCCCAGCAGTGTGGATATGGTGGGCTGAATGGCCCGTTTCCATGCTGTACGAATTTATAAATGTACAAGTACATGCATGAATACAGGCTCAAGCAGAATATGGAGCAATTGAATCTGGGAGAATGCTGAGCAGAAACCTGGAAAACCTCAGATATTCCAACAAAGCTGTTAGAGAAAATATGGGTGTCAATTTGGCTCTACCAAAGTTCCTCAAACATTACTAATGTAAAAATTAACTCTTTTCCCAGCTGCCTTTAGCATTTAAAGTTTTATAAACAAAAGCAGGGAGAAAGGTTCATTTTGCACCCAAAATTGTCTGAAGTTCTCGGCTGTCATTCAAAATTACAGAACTCAAATTGGTGAGAGCTCCCTGAAGCAGCTATTTATTCAGTCCCAAGTCTGTATTGTTGTTATTCTCTTTTAATTATGCTTTCCCCCCCCCACCCCTAAAAAGAATCAAAACTTTGAAAATGAGAATATAGCAGCTCTACTGAGATTTAATTACCTTTGCAATTTAAATACTTCAATACAAGAATAAATATTAAATAATAATTTCTGAAAAAAGTAACTGGTATTTCAAAATTCTTTTCTCCTTCAACCCAGTTTTATCATAGTTGAAGAAAACTTGTATTTAACATTTAAATATCAGATAAACAAAGCTGGAGCCATAGGCAAACTATTCCTGCATGCAACTTGATATACTTCACTAAAAGAGACTTGGGAAACAGACCCATGCATGCTTGGTCAAACACAAGAGTCCAAAACAGCAGTACACCTAACTGCTAGACTTACAACTGAGACCAGAAGCCAACCAATAATCTGCTGAGAATGGAGCTGGATACACTATGCATCCAATCCCTCAACGTTATACCAGAGAAGACTCATTCACTCAAGGGGAAAATATAATTTGAAGATCAACATAGTCAATTATCATCAGAACACAGTGATTTGACCAAAATCTTGAAAATAACACTATCATGCAACAGATAGAAACACTCTGACTTCATGGGCTCAGAGGTCCAAAACACAATGATGGGTGTACTATTTAATAGAAGTGATCTAGATTAAGGAGAAGTTGTTCAAAATAATTTAGAGACAGTTGAATTTACAATGTGAATGAAACAGAGAGCATATCAATATTTAAGAATTAGTTGAAGAAAAGCAGACAGAGGACTATTGGAGACAGAAAGCGTGCAGTGAAAATAAGGGTGCTGCTTTTGTACAGGATGTGTGCCAAAATGGCTAAAACACCAGTTTCGGTGTTATATAGGATCCTCAACAAAAATGAACTTGAAGAAGCACATCTAGAGATTTTGTCCCACGTACTTAAAAAAAATTAAATAACTAAGACAGTAGATAAAAATACACAACTTTATTCTCAGAAGTTGCATATTATACAGTTACTTACAGCATAGTACTGGCAACCAGCTTTCCTCTTGAAAGCAAAAAGCCCATCAGGGTCACTGTCTTCCTCAGGCTCCGATACTGGAGAAGGAACCTAACAGAAACAAAATGTCAATGTTTAAGTTAGCATCACGATATGAAAATATTAGTGCATGGAAATTATTTTCTTATTTCAGCTTGCAAATTTCCTCCTCAGAAACTAAAGTACTGTAATTCACAGGATTGAGAAATAGCATAATATCATTGTTCTCTCCTTTTACGAGGTAAAGAGTTCTCTCATAATCATTCAATTCCCCAGCCTGGAACTATGGAAATTCAAAACCTAGGATCCATGTTTGATAACTCAGTAAACTTAAACTTCCTCCTCCTAACACAATAATTAAATGATTTTAATGTTATTGACCTTAATCAGAATTACTATCCTGCAGGGCCTCTTCCCTTTTGTGAATCACTCCCAGATTCCAAGTCACTGGAACTTCCTGACCTGCAGTACTCCTCAAATACCTATAAAATTTCCCTAAAATCCAATTGTATTTTCCTACAATTGCCTAGTTAAAAAATACACTGATGCGGTAATATAAACTTGTTTGCTTAGTCTTTGATGCTAATAGCAATGAGGAGGATATGTTATATTTCACAACATCTCAAAACTAATTAGAATAATTGTTGACAATCATGGAAATTGGAAATAAAGTCATATTAGGACTTATCCTGTAGCATATCAATTCTAAAAACTATAGATGCCAATAAAGCCAACATTATCCTACTCCTCATTTAAAGTAAGTTACTAAGCTTAGAGAAGAACATCATCTTATTCCAATAACATTTTGAACCTATTGTCAATTTGCTTACTGAAAAAACTTCCAAAAGTTTTTTTTTTGTTTAGTTTATATTGTTTATAATTTTTTTTTATTGATTTGGGTTTTTTTAAAAATTTATATAATAAATCTTTTTCTTTCCTTTCTTTTATATTATATTCATTTACTAAGAGATAGTTGGACCTACAGACTTTTTTTTATATTTTATTGTTCTTTATGATTATCCATGTCATGATTGTTATCCTGATCTCTTTGTATTACACGTATAAATATTGATGCTATATATTAATCTGTATTAATTTGAAAACTAATAAAAAGATTGAAAAAGAAAAAACTTTCTGTACCTGGGTGTAAGACTCTTCATCAGAACTGAGAAAGTCATACTGCTTGATATCTCTCTTCAAGGGTGGTTGCAATTCTGTGCTAGGCTGATGGTGTAAAACAATACACTCTGAAGTTTTATGTTTCTTCTTCACGTATTTCTTCTTTACACGAACAGCATCAGTAACCTCCTCTTTAAGTGACATCAAGTGTGGTGGCTGCTGCTTTAAAGGAAAGCAAAGCAAAACTAAATTAAATCAGTTATTTCCAGGTATACATGCTAAACACAAATTATAGCAGATTTTTATTAGAGTACTGCATTCCTGCCAAGAGACCATCTTTAACCACAGAAATATCATGATGGAAGTCTTTGTTACAATAATCCAAAACTATTAATATTTTTCTTTCTCATTCCACAGTCATATGACACAGAAACAGGTCCTTAGGCCCACGCTGACCAATATTTCCATCTAAGCTAGTTCCATTTGCCCGTGTTTGCTCCATATGCCTTGAAACCTCTCCTATCCATGTACCCATTCAAGTGCCTTTTAAACATTGCTAACATACCTGCCTCAACCACTTTTACTGGCAGCTCATTCCATATATAGACTACGCTCTGGGTGAAAAAGTTACCCCTCAGGTTCCTATTAGATCAACGCCCTCTACCCTAAGCCTACGTCTTCTAGTTCTTGATTTCCCCAACCCTGGGTAAAAGACTATGTGCATTAGGTCCTGTTAATTTTTTTTTAAATATAGCTTCTACCTCATCCACTTCATATAGCAAAGTATGTCACTGACCAACTCAAGTCATCTAACCACAACCTCATTCTTAGACTGATCAAAATAAACAACTTTCTATTAATGCTTATCAATTCTTCACATTTTTTAAACAAGAAACGTGTTCAATATCACAAGGTTGCTCTGCCCCAGTGAAAATATAGTTGCAGTATTATTCCCAGACAGAATTAAAGTACTTTTATTAATTTGAGGTTATTTCCAACCTCAAAATTAAATTTTAATTATACAAAATCAGTCAAATTAAGAAACAAATAACAACACAGGAGATCCTAGGACTGTTTCAATTTGAATGAACATTTAATTTCACAATTGTTTGATTCCCTCCTTACTCAGACTTGCTTTGTGCAGCTCTTTTCCTCACCACATTATTCAAATTAAGGATATATTTTGGGACGGAAACAGCCAATATTGTTAATGTATAACATATTCACAATAAGTACACAAGTACCAAAACAACAGTTTAAAATTAGTGGAAATCATAAACAAACTTTAGTGTGCTATACTATGATTCTAGTCATGTGACCTTTCTGCTCAGACATACAGAAAACCATTTAATTGGAGAACGCAACTCAAAAAAGCCACAAGCCTGTCCTTCATTGTCAAAGACCTGAATTCTGGGGAATACTAGATTAAAAGCAGACTCTCAGAAGAAGAACTTGAATGGTATTTTAGTAGTAAACCAGGAAAATTAAATAGTGTGGGTTATGAACATGTTTCTTAACAAGTAAATGGAAGATTTGGAGCTGAAAGACATACCAAGGAGTAATTAGTGCAGAGAACAAACTGCTGATTACAACAGTGAAGTAAGAGATGGATTTAAAAAGTAGCTGAATATTACAGTAGGGAACTCTAGGGGCTTTTTGAATGGATAGAGTAAAATGAGCTGAATGGACATCCATGAAAAGTCCAGGAAAGTCACAATCTAACATGGGGCAGATACGGTAGTGTAGCAGTTAGCGTAACACTATTATAGCACCAGCGACCCAGGGTTCAATTCTAGCTGCTGTCTGTAAGGAGTTTGTACGTTCTTCCCGTGTCTGTGTGGGTTTCCTCCGGTTTCCTTCCACATTCCAAAGACAAAGACATATAGGTTAGGAAGCTGTGGGCTGCCCCCAGAACACACAACACAAAAAGATGCATTTCACTGTGTGTTTCGATGTACATATGACTAATAAAGATATCTTATAACATACTCCATTGTTTTGGATATTATAATTGGCGTTACTGATTGGTGAAAGATCAACTCATTGGTACTGAAATATCAGCAATAAAACCACTCTGATATTATAACTAATACAAACCCTCTAAAAACAGATCTTTAAGAATTGTTTGTATTGGTATTGGTTTATTATTGTATGTATTAGCAGCGCCAAGCCACAAAGTTTGTTTACATTTGTAACTAAGTGTTTTGGTCATGCACACTTGTCTTTGCTTGGACAGCATTTTGCCTATATTTCAAACCTTATGTCTTCCAAGAGACCAGGAAGTGTGGGAGGTGGTGCTCATGCTAATTAGCATAACCATAAGCCATTATCCATTCTTGAAAAGTTGTATTACTGAAGAAAAATCAGATAAAGGAACTTTAGCAAGGGCTTTGTGCAAGTTCTATGGTATTGGCTTATCAACAGTTTTTGACTTAAAGAAACAAAAGGAGCACATTTGCCAAGAATGAAATTCAGAAAAGCTTAAGACATCAGAAAACTTTGAAAGCTGGAAAGAGCACAGTTAGACAATGCACTTATAAAGCGGTTTGAGCTTAGACTAACAATGGTGTGAGCATTTCAGGTGAGATGCTTACAGAGCAGCAAAAATATTTCATCAAGAAAATGACTGTGAATATTCACCTGGATGGCTACACAAGTTTAAAAGTAGGCACCGTATTTTATTACACAGTATGCAGGCAAAAAAAGTGCTGACACTGAAACTACGGCAAAGTTTGTTGATGAATTTGCAGTTAGTGGCAATGGAAAATTTCTCTCCAGAACACATGTACAATGCCAGTGACACTGCCCTGTATCGGCACTGCATGCCACAAAAATCCCTTACACAGGATATTGAGGTGGCTCGAACTGGAGGAAAGGATTCCAAGAATAGGCTCTTAATTCCTAGCTGCAGCTGGTATACAGAAGTGCAAGTTCACGTTAATCAGTAAGTGTGCCCCCGAGGGCCTTTACAGGGCTGACTTTTTTTTTCTGTTATCTAACAAGAAAGAGTGGATAATGATGAAACTATGCCTTGAATGGTTTGAATATTATTTTGAATCGGGAACTAGAGCGCACTGCAACTCTATTGGCCTCCACCCAAAGTGTGGAATACTTCTTTTAGATAATTGTTCAGCCCACCCCAAAGTGTCAAAGATAATGTTATTGGGCTGCATTTACTTCTTAAATGTACCTCTGATTCAGCCCTGTAATCAGGGCATATTGTGGTCACTTAAATGCAAATAGAAATCAGAGTTCATGCACTGTTTGTGCGTTGCAGTAAATACTGAGAAGCCTGTTGTATCATTCATAAAGGAATTTAACCTAAAGGATGTCATGTAGTCACTTGCTTCAGTCTGAGATAAGGCTGATAAAGGTACACTGCAGGGTGGCTGGCACAAGCTGTGGCTAACCCGAATGTTTGAGGAAGAGAAAGACAAAGATCTTAACTTCGCTGGATTTAGAATTTCTAGGAAAAAGAAAATTACTTGACAATTGGTGGAGTACACCAAAGGTAATGACAGAATAAAAGTGTCTTGAAGTAACTAAAGATATGACAGAAGAAAATCTGGAGGAGTGGATGAATGGGTGAATGTCGATGATGAAGTGCCAGTTGCTCATCAACCCTCTGATAAAGAGATTGTGGAACTGGTTTAGCAAGGTGAGAAGCAAGAAAAAAAATGAAGGAAGTGCAGAAGTCAAAGAAGTTGAAGGAAGAATTTATACTGATACCGGTATCTGGCTGATTAGAAATTTAATTGCAGGACTGGAATAATGGGACCTTACTACAAAACAAGAAATTATACATGCTTTTGATTCAAACAAAATTAAAGAGAAAACGCAGTTTATGAAGCAAGCTACTTTTGAACAGTGGTTGAAGAAGATAGTTGAGAAGACAAGTGTGGAACGTTCTAGAGTAGATAATCCACTTCCCTCCATCTCCTCTGTCCCTAATGTACAGGTACCTGATGACCCTGATGTAATCTGAACTACTGCTAACCACTAGAACTCATTGGAAGTAAATTTATTTTATGTTTTTCTGCTTTAAGCAGCTTTAAATATAAATGAAAATACAGAACAGCTTTTCAATTGCAAGGTTCATATTTCGTGAAACAAAATTTTATCCTTAGAGCAGGATAAAATGTCGGCACAACATTGTGGGCCGAAGGGCCTGTACTGTGCTGTAATGTTCTATGTTCTAAAAACTATTTCTGACAGCGTTAATGATAGTTTTGTTTTCTGTTTAAACCTTTATTCTACTTTTTGTGACATAGCAATAAACATGCAGAAGGAACTGGCAAGCCTAGGGTTTAGGCATAGGGGGTTCTTAGGGAATTTCTGTGGTCTGGCATTGGTTGATTCCCAAGGGTACTGGAACTAGAGTTTCAACCTTTTTTTCCCCACTTTTTTTTTTGTACAGGTTGAAGAGCAGTCCAAATCTGGAAATGGCAGTCAGGCTAGCTAACTACCAATTCCCAACAATTAGCTTAATTGTACGTTAATGACTGAACTATGCTGAACACAGAGAGACTGCTTCTACATAATATATAATCTTATCTGTGACGTCACTAATTGGAAAATTACAAGTTGGTTCCTTCCAAGTTAACTATCGTCTCAAATTTTGAATATAGATTTGATTAACAAAAAAAACCTCAATACAAATATTTCAGTATCAATTAATGCAAACTCAAACATTGAATCCATGAGGAAATATTTGATGAGTTGTTTTTTTACCTTAACAGTTTTGTTTTCTGGTGCTTTGTAATGATTGCCATTGTGAAGAGATGCTGGAGTGTTGGAGACTGCCTTTTCTTGTTTTTGAGTCCTCAGCTCACACATAACTTCTCCACCAAAGTCGCCCATGTGGTACCTATTCAAACAGTGTAACTTCAGCATCTCCTACCATTTTAAGTTGCTTTTGTGCAGTAATTAGCTAGTAAATCAGAATCCAAATCAAATATTGACTATGGCAACATATTTTGCTAAACAGAACAAATTCTTATGATCATACCTCTTCTCGACCACACCTAGTGTAAGATGAAGCAAATCCCTTTTGGTCTTTTCCCGCCTCTTAATCATTTCTAGGATGGTAACTGCCCGACTGAATTCTCTACGCAGCTTCAACATTTTCTCATATGAAGCTTCATCATTTTTACGATTCTGTGGAAAAATTAAAACCATTTGGTTTTATTCAAGATATTATAGTTAAGTAAACAAACAACAAAGTGTGCAGAGGATGTTTTCCCTATTCAATAATGCATTTTAGAAGAAAATATATGCCAACGAATCACGACTTAAAAGCCACATTGTACTTATCCTTCAATGCCTTGGCAATTCAAGCAAATGTCTAGATGCTTCTTAAGTGCTGTGACAGCACCTGCCTCTACCACTTCCACAGACAGCACATTACAGATTCCAACCATTTTGTGCACAAAAACAATTCCCCTCAGAATCCTTTTGAATCTCCTAACTCTCACTTTATATCCATGCCCTCTTGTTTTAAATACCTTAATCAAAGGAAAAAAGATTCTTATGATCTATTCTCATAATTTTGTATACCTCTTTCAGATCATCCCTCAGCATTCTTCTGTTCCAGGGAAAATAAACCCAGCCTATCCAATCTCTCCTTTCAATTCAAATGTTCCAATTCAAGCAGCATCCTTGTGAATCTCCTCTGCACCCTCTCCAACGCAATCACATCCTTCAATAGTATTGCACACAATACTCCAACTGTGGCCTAACCAATCTTTTGGAATACTCCAGTAATGCAATTTCTGATGAATACATAGAGGTAGCGAGGCAAGGTATCACCTACTTTCCATCCACATAAGAAAACAGCTAGACCCAGTCTTCACTTCTGTATAGATCAGTAATTTATGCTGTATGGATGAGCAACTAAAGAAAATTATCACCTTTCTAGTCTGCATCTTCTCAGTTCTCCTTCGAAAAGCAACATATGGATCATTGTTAGTGGAACCATCTCTTTTCTCCTGTTTGACCAAGGGGATGAGGGAGGGTGCCCTACAGTTTTTGCGCTTCCTTGCCCAGTAATCATGGACTGCTTTTATTAGGTAGTCGTCTTCTTTCAAAAGTAGTTTGGCCTCTTGGATAGATACAAGCTGAAAAATAAGGTAACAAAATTACATTTAATGAATCTGTATTAGCAGAAATTGATGACATTACAGTTCACGATTTCTATGTTCATCTTTTCAAGCAAAAACAACTCTTTGCTTGGGACTCAATACCAATATTAATCTTTAAGTCACCTCCACTTTACCTTAACAATACATTTTAATTCCAACCACAAAGACTAGACTCCTACTGCACTAGTCTTTCAGTTTACAACTTTCACACCAGCTATCATCGTGGCTTGCACACATGGCAGTTTAGGTAATTTTAAAATAGATCCACATCATTGGGAAATAAGTTTCAACAAATTCCTTTACTTAGCAGGGTCCTTTCAACCAACACTGATACTAGTAGGATGTTTTTGGTCTGATTATGCAACATAGGCCATAGAAATTGATAATAGGCAACCCAAAACAATGGATTTTTACAGCATGTGGCCATGAAGCCTGCCAATTTGGCTTTAATTGTTTATTTTCTAAAATGCATCTGCAACATCACAGAACACATGCTCTCCATGAATTGCTTAATGGAGCACAGCAGTGAATTCCAGGTTTTTAAGAGAATACCTAGGAGTGAGATAAATACAAAGAGGAGCAAGGCAGCAGGCCGTACTGAGAATTAGCCACCTGTGGGGCATGGCACTAAATAATTTAAACTTACGATAACCGAATATGAAATCTGTACTATTACTCAATAATAAATGATGCTGCACAGTACCTGATTTCCACTAGCCTTTTCCAATCGGTCAAACATTTCTTCAAACTGTAATGGTTTAATCTCCACCTTTCTATTTAGACGATTGAATAAGATCTCATCTTCAGAATCCATGTCATAATCAGGTTGTTCACTATCTAAATTAATAGCTTAAAAAAAGGATTTATTTTTAAAAATCTCCATATTATTTAAAACAGATCTTTAAAAATCAATTCCAACTCAAGACATTTAACATTATACAAATTTTGCCAACAGAATTTATACAAACCAGCTAAATTTGTAACCATTTTTAAATTAAAGACCAATTTCCTTATATTTAAAAGCCAGGATGCAAAAATATTTAAATCAATAGACCCATGCTAAACCAAATCATTTCCAGTTTTCCATTTTTAAATTGCACTGCAGATTCTTTCTAAAACCATGTGTGTAAACTATATAAAGTTACTGCAAACTGTTAAAACCTTGCGGAGTGTCATATGACATTCCCACAATTATGTTTGGATCTACATTCTAGTGAAGGGCTGAAGTGACATGAAACTTTGCAAAAGAAACAGCACACACCTCACTAAGCTTTGGTTTGCCACAATATCTCTAGAAAATTAAAATAAAATTTGAAGCCAACAATAAACAAGTATTTAAATTGATCAATCAACGTAAGTTTTAAGCAATTTAATCCCTGGCATTTTCCTCATTTGAAACACATTGAGGAATAATTTCATGACAAAATTGATATAATCATTAAATTTTAAAGTTGAATATGATATAATTTTAAAGCATGCAAATATATCATTTTCTTTACTATCTCATTAAATGTTACATCACCATGTGATCACTGAAAAATAGCTACAAAACAGTACAAATGAGGATGCTCTGTCAATAGGAAAACAATCAGATGGTTACTAACTTACGTTGAATATGAATGAGTTGTTTAGGGACCTTGAATTCTCCCCTGTATAGACGATCATAGTAAGAGACATTACTCTCTGCCTCAGGCACTGGAATAACCATATTCTCCCTTTTTTCTCTGAAGACCTGCTGGGCTGAAATTGCTCTCTGCAAATGATGTTCCTGAAAAAAAGGGAAGTAAATTATTTTATAACAAAGAAAAGAAAAGAAACTCAGGGTTACCGAAAGTAGTACAAAACTATACAAAATAAAAAGGCAATAAATTTCATCCTTGGCGTGTTGCAATGTTGCTGAACTCTAATAGGGAACAGCAATTGGCAAGCATTTCCAAGCTATGAATGCAGAGCAGAGAAAAAAAAAGTCACATTTCCTATTTTCTACAAAGTCTATATATATAGACACATGCAGACATCTGGAGTGGTGAGGATTTGGAATTATTGCGATAATCTATTTCAGAACAGCCAGATAACATTATGGGCATATTCCTGAAAAAGATACTTGGACAGCCGCAAAATAATTATGCAGGTTGAGTAAACACATCGCAGCGCAAATCACCTTCAGGAAGGGGAAGAAGAATACTGAATTTTCTAATGCATACGCAACACAATAAAAGCTTTGGGAAATGGAGGCACAAACTTTTAAGTAGCATTCCTGTATAGTTCAGCTTGCAATTGACATGAATGTTATCAATTTAATTCAGACAATCATATTACCCATTATTACCATTTTCTCAAGACAATATCAAGTTTATGCGCAGGCTGCCTTCTCACCTTCTGTGTGCACTGTTAAAAATGTGGTAGAGTTGGAATTCTAAATGGATAAGATTCTAAAATACTGTTGACAACAGAGGTGAAGTGTGTTATAAAAGTATACAAAGTCCCTCAGTTACCTCTTCTTGTATTTAGTGTCTGCCTGATTTGTTTGGGGTTGATTGTACAGAAAATTGCAAGGATCAGGACCAGCTAATCAAGACAGTAATACGGTATGAAGCACTTGGAACACTGGTCTAAAAATGATTCCAGTCAGGCCCAATTGTACAGGAGTCCTGGTTGGTGGTGAAGGACAGAACAACAGCATGGGTTGAGTCAGATCACAGATGAGAACATGGAAAGAGGGTCAGTTATGTTAGTTGAAGAGAGCAACAAGAGAACATCTTCCTTGATATACTTGGCAGAGGTGGAGCCAAAATGAAGTAGTTCCAATGACTGAACTAGGTTGCAAGCAAAACGAAATAACTAACCTGAAGTGAGAAACAAAGACTACCTCATAGGTACGCATAAAAGGTGTTTCATATTATTTAAAGCCACACATGGAAGTTCTTAGAAAACATACATTTCCCCCAACCATAGCATCTAAAAATTAGATTATTTACCCATCTACTTCAATATTATTAGTGGGACTTCGTTGTGTGCAAAAAACCTTGTCTATTGTCTGAGGTACTGCTTGCATTACCTCCGTAATGATACTTCAAAGCTATTTAATTCTCCAAAGTATTTTGAAGCATCTTATTGCAATATCTTTTCCTTTCCAGCCTGTTGCAAGTTTTATCCAAGTGCTTCGAAGTACTATGTAAATCTAATGGCCCAAAGTATGGAAACTCTGACACACCAAGGTCAGCAATATGCCATAAAATCTGATGAAATTTGCTGCTTCTTTTTCCAGGTGGGAGCTGTAGTCATGCAACTAATGAATGCTGTTCCAATGATATTTAACTTGGCTGATATTTACATGTCATTGGAAGTCTTCCCAAAGACTATTCCCCACAACAACGTCACACCACTCATCTCCATCTTCAGAAAACTGCATTGCATCTAATTCAATCAGTATCTTTGCTTACGGCAGTAATTTGATAAACAGGATAATTTTAACAGGGAGTCTAAATTATTGGGTTTCAACTGTACCTGAAATATGAAAGGTGTTTCCTAGCTCGTGTGCTGTGAAGGGATTGGCTTGAAAGCAGCTCAAAGCACCAGAGCACCAAAAGGTCCCACATAATTGCCTTTTATAATAAAAACTGAGCAGCCCTGTAAAATGGGAAGTAAACAGGCAAAGTGAATGATTACAAGGTGGCAGCCCAAATATGTGAGGTTGTAAAAGTTCTGCATCTAATTCGCATCCTTAGCATCCCACTTTCTAAAAAGGGCAGAGATTCACAAATCTACATCAACCTTTACCTTAAGGTAAAGTTTTTTTAAATACTTAATTCACAAGACTGCAAATGTTATCCTTTTACATTCACATGGGTGTTTTTAGTGCTGTCACAGGATATGATCATATTAAATATTACCAAAAATGTTTAACAAAGGTTTTCTTGGGACATTGATCAGGTTTTAGAACCCTCACCTTACTCTTGGGTACAATGGATTTCTGTGGACAGAAGCAGGATGGGGCAACAGAAAGAAAGCGTGGGGGGGGGGGGAGGAAGAAGAAGATATAAAGGGGAGAAAACAGAGAGAGGAATGTCATAGAAGAGAGGAAGGACTGAGAAATCAATTAACAAAATCCTTAATTTTCATCATCTAGAATTATAATAGCACTTTAGCACATCACAACCCTTTACAAAATGGGAAATGGCCAGGAATTATACACACACAGTTGATCACATTTTGTTATTCAGTTTTTAAAATATGGCAGAAAACCACAATACAACAAAATTTTGCCTCAAGTACAAAACCTTCTAAATGTTTGTAAATGTCTGTGGAATTTGCAGATTATACATTGCTCCTGCAAAACTACAATACCCAAAGCAAATGGTGAAAAAATCTCATTTACTTAATGATTTTGTTCCACTTCCACCAAAAAAGTTTAAGTTGACAATCTTTATGATGTGCATAGCCAGTGCACATGTAACTCATTCTATGTTAATCCATAGCATGGACCAGATCTTTTTGATCTGGTCTCCACATTCAGAACAACTGCCTGCAGTCTCCCCACACTTACAATTACCTAGTCTCGATGCAGAAGATGTAACTTGCTGACCTGAACCAATTTAATCTGGATGGCAGTAGGGCCTTTGGCAGTGTTCCAAGTATGCCCACTCACAAAACTACTCTGGGAACTGAGTCGGCAAAGTGCTGCATCAAGTTTTGCCAGCTGTAAAAGTCTGAGGAACTTTTCGTGGACATTAAATTTAAATTGAAGTAATATTAAAATTTGTATAAAAGTTTACACAAAATTTAAAACATTAAAATGAAGCAAAATAATTTAAAAACTCATTTATAGCCTGATAGTCCCCATTGAAATGGATGTTTCAATCATGTGCCAGGTAAAATATCATGGCTCTCCTATCTGCCACTAAGTTGGGGGTCTTACACATTTGACATGCATGGAATTCCCAAAGTTGCTGCTAGTGGGAAGTGAGAGTATTAACCAGTTAGGCCTGGCCCACTATTTTTTTTCTTATAATGTCCTGCCCTTTGCACATACACTAAATGTTCAAAAATCTTTCCCATTTGAGTAAATTTTCAACAAGAATCAACTTTTTGCAATGTGGAAATGAAGTATTTTACCTTCCCCACTAATACTGTGAACTAGAAAGTTTTTCCCTATTAAATTTTTAAAAAATCATATACAACATTAAGTATTTAATACCCTTTTGCCTTTTCTGTTTGAGGAAACACAGCAACTTTTTCATAAACACATCCATTTTGTGCAGGCAATCCTAACACTAAAGCCTATTCCATGTTTCTACTGTAGTTCTTTCTTAATGTCAGCAAATGTTCAAAACTGTGTGTGGTTCAATCACCTCTTTTCACATTTATAGCTTACTTGACATTTGCCTCTCAATATGGGTTTTGCATCCTTTCCCATATTTACCTTCTCAAATCTTACACTCCATTCAAAAATGTAGGGTACATTTCCATTCCTTCCTTTTTCTTTCCTCTCCTCCTCCCCCTCCCCAACTACCTACCCCATGTGAGAGATGAAAAATGGCCATTTTATAAAGGCATAAAGAATGGCAAGTAACAAAGCATTAGCTGAAGGTTTCATAAAAGGTAGCAAACAGTTTTAAATAGCAGCCACTGGGTATATTCAGTGAAGACAAAAAGTGTACAATTTATGTTTTGACATCACATACTTGAAATACACCCAGGGCCCAAAAACGACAGATGCCTTAACTAGAGTGTGGAGCCCTGTTCCTGCATGAAGAAAGGTAACTAGCCATATGTCAACAATGGACAGAGACCAAACCAGCAACCTTTTGTCAGGTGCTAGCCAAAATTTATTTCCAGGCTCTTACTCCGACAACCCTCATCCCATGTTGCTGACATTGACTAGACCCTAATCATGTGTCCCACTCATAACCCTGCATCATCAACCCTCCCCAAACCTTCAGTGCCCTTGCCCTTGATGTTCATAACTCAAGTCTGACTCTCCAAACCACACGTCAACCCCTATTAGCTGGTCATCAAATCGGTAGCTAAATAAGACATCCCATTGTAAACTTTGTCATATGAAAGTTGGCACAGTGAATGATGTGAACATGGATTCCTAAAGGCATTGTTTAAGAATTTACAGAGAATAGTCAATAAAACTACTTCACAATACAAGACATTTTGGTGAAATGAATGGAACAAAATTAAGAAAATGACCTGTTTTTATCAAATCTCTTTTGCATCTCTGGTGGACAGAATTTTGGCTTTTGCTTTCAACTAAAGAGTCCCAGTTAGTCTTTTCTGCATCCTTTCCAAAGATTTGACACCCTCTGCATGAACAAAATTTTCATCTGTCCTAAACAGCTTAGCCCTTATTCTGAAACTCTGATTCCTGGTTCCAGATTCCTCAGCCAGGGTAAACATCATCCCTACATCCAATTTGTCAAGCCAACACAGGATTTTTAAGTTTCAAGTTTCAAAGAGATCTCCTCT
This sequence comes from Pristis pectinata, assembly GCF_009764475.1. NCBI lineage: Eukaryota > Metazoa > Chordata > Chondrichthyes > Rhinopristiformes > Pristidae > Pristis > Pristis pectinata. The sequence goes on from NC_067405.1 coordinate 20,491,496, forward strand.
AATTCCAGAAAACACAAGTCTAACCTTCTCAATGTCTCGTCAAGTTGCAAGCCCACCGTCCCTGAAACCACTCCAGTGAATATCTAGAATATATCTACCTCTGCATTAAAAATATTTAAAGAATCAGGCTCCAGCACTCTTTGAAAAGAAGTTCCAAAGACTCATAACCCTCAGGGAAAAAAAAATCTAATTTCAGTATTAAATGGGCAACCCTTTAGTTTTAAACTGTGACCCCTAGTTCTAGAATCTCCGACAAGGAATCCTCTCCATTTTAACGTAAGCAGTTTTAAAATTCAACATTTCGTCACTGACCCAATGTCCGTAACTTCAACTTCTCGATCTCTGCAGGAATGCTTAATTGAATCCATACATGGTATAGAGGCTGCAAGTGCAAAACATTACTCAGAATATAACATTGTCTTAAGTGTGATACCAAGGCAATAGAGAGGTTACAAATCCGGGATGTTGCAGGGTTGAGACCCTTTAGTTGAAAGGGGAAACCCAAATGAGGCTGATATGAATATATCTTTCAGATAAAGCTAATTACATTGACCAGTAAGTCAGTAACTAAAATGGAAAAAATTAGATCAAATGAATAAAGGCAGAGGTTAAAGACTAAAATGGCATTTTAGCATCACTATTTTAAGAAAACGTGTGGAATAAAAATCCACAATAGCTTTTAAAAAAAAATTTAAACATTTGAAAAAAAAATACATGAGTACCATAAAAGACCAAGCTTAAGTTAATTTCTTTCTGGGAGCTGGTATTGATATACGAGCCCAAATCACCTTTTGATGAAGTAATATTTAGTACATAGAAGAATACTACACAGGAACAGGCCCTTTGGCCCACCATGTCTGCGCCAACCATGATGAAACCTAAACTAATCTTACCTGCATCCCTCAATTCCCTGCCTGTTCATCTGTCTGTCTAAAAGCCTCTGAAATGTTGCTATCACATCTGTTTCTACCACCTTCCCAAAAGCACGTTCCAGGCACTTCCCACTGTGTAAAAAACTTGCATCATAAAGCTCCTTTAAACTTTCCCCATCTCACATTAAGCTTGTGCCCTCTAGTATTTGACATTTCCAGCCTGGGAAAAAGACTAACTATCTGCCCCATCTATACCACTTCTATCAGGTCGCTCCTCAGCCTGTGATACTCCAAAGAAAACATCCAAATTTCTCCAACCTCTCCTTACAGCTAATACACTCCAATCCAGACAACACTGCAGTGAACTTTTTCTGCACCCTCTCCAAAGCCTGTAATGCAGCAACCAGAACTGCACAAAGGACTCCAATGTGGCCTAACCAAAGTTTTACACAACTGCAACATGATTTCCAGACTTTTATATTATCTGGATATTTAGACACTCTTTGCCAACTCCACATACTATATATGTTTTTATTTCCATTTCTCAGATTATCAGCAAATATTGGAAGTTAATTCACATTTGGGTCTAAAGGGAATACATTGATAGCAAAATTTCTAAAATTAACCCCTAACCAATCAATTTTCATCATATAGTTATTTTAACATTTGCAACATTAACTTTCAATTAAATAATATGATATCAATCTTCAAAACAAATCATACAATTTAAAAAAGTCAGATATACCTAATGCAGCATACTGCCATTGATATTTTAAGCTATTAATAATTTACCCTACACCTTCTATCCCAATTAACCACCTTCATCATTTCATAATAAATGCAAATTTAGATCACAAACTCATTTATCATCGTGGCATAGCATTTAGTTAAAAATGCAATTGAAATTTTGAATACTAACAAGGAGAGCAACCACGGGACACATTTTAAAACAGATGCAATTCAGTACCATGTAAAAACACTGAACTCAATCATAAATGGACCTTTCATACAATCAACCTTAATTTAAATATAATTTAATAGCAAAGGAAATTTACATGTCCATGACGTTCACACAGAAAAATGACATAGTCACATTAAGAATGATTAGAAAGTAACACATTTAATCAATGACTTCTTTGATCATACAGCAAAGGGTAGTTTTCCCAATTCTGACTTGAACTGATACTAAACAACTTAGCTGATAAACTACTTCTTTCTCTTATTTTGGTTAGGTTACGATTCTGCATTTAACACTTTCTGATTGCAAATTGACACTCCTCACATTTTGCTACACTAAGATGTTGCAAAATACTACCTCCCAAATTACAGAACTTGCAAATTCTCTGGTAAAGACTACACAATCAAATAGCATCACTGACACGATCCACCTTAACTAGCCAGTGGCCCAAATCAGTGTGGATTCTGCCCGTCTAGTCACAACAGACATGATCTTACAGCAAAGGGAAGCAGCAGGAATGCAACAACTCCAAGAAAAATACGGGAAGAAACATTAACCACTAAAGATGGTCTTTTCTGAACTCTAACCCCCATCAAGAGAGACAGTGAAGCAATTTCTCAAGTTCAACTCTATCTTGCACCTGCTTCATGATGACAGGCAAGCCCTGATCTTAACCAATGGTCCATAACACACCCAATCACAGTGCAGACACTGTCAAGTGAGACTGTGCCATTGGCTGAACAATTTTATCACTTTTTTTTGGTGCAGTCCTGCATTTCAATTCAAACATAATGCCCTTTGGAGTGGAGCTGATTTAAAAGAAAATAGGGAGTTATCCAATCTGCACTGCCTCCACTCTAAAATCAAGATCATCCCAATTTCAGCCATCGAATTCTAAGACTTTGTCAACTCACTCACTGAAGCTATGAGAAATAGGCCATGCCCTGAAAATCTGCAAAACTGAAGTCTACCAACCTACAAGAACTGTCCTCTGACAATAAAGGCTCACAAAAAGATCCTGGAAAACATGGACCATTTCTCATATCTTGGGAGTCTCTCTCAAGGCATGCAGACATCAATGATGAAATTCACCTCAGCCTTCGGTACGACAGTAAAGCTTTAAACCGAGTAGGATCAAGAGCTCAAAGCTGGCACAAAGCCCATGGTTTACTGGGTAGTAATGAACACGGCCCTAAGGTATGCTTCTCAGATGTAGTCTACCTGCAGAAAGCACCTCAAAGAACCAAAAAGATAACATCAAGGCTATTCTGCAAAATCCACCAAAACTACTAGCAGGGTAAGCAGACCAATGTCAGCATGCTCTCCCACTCTAATTACACTCAAGTTAGCTCCAATGAACAGATTTCATTTGCATATCTGATATCAGTCTCCTGAAACAGGCACTATTCCAAGCCATGTCACAACAAGAGATTACTGAGCAGAGAAGGAAAAGATTCAAGTACGTTTCCAAAGCATCCTTGAAAAAAATAAAACAGCTCCACTGACTCAAGGGAATCGCTGGTCGACAAGGCTCAAAATAGAGAAGCAGCATATCAGTGGCATTGAGAACTGAATCCGTTTATTGGCAGCATACAGAAGCTCAGTGTAAGCAGCAGGAGCTCACCTCCTCTCAAACAACCCACCTATCCACCCTATCAAGTGCCTCCTACCCCACGTGTAAAAGTCTGTAGGTTCCACATTGGCCAACTCAGTCACTTCAACATCCATAGAACAGGAGTGGAAGCAAGTCATCCTCGAGCCAGAGGGACTGCCCAAGGAGAAAGTATCATGTAAAAATAATTCATACACAAAATTCCACATTCATGCCTTTTAGAAACAGAATAAACTAATGTACTACAATGTTACTACACATCCAAGAGAAGGTATTGAAAAGTTCACAACCAAACTAAAATGGAAACTTTCTATCAAACAGTAGTTTTTGTTGTAACATTGTTCATTTTCCAGACACCTACATTTAAAAATAACAAGAAAAAAATAAATTTGCTGAAATTAGTATCTACTTGCATTGTAAATTCACCCATATTCAATTAGCTGATCTCTTCTGATTTTCGGCAGCAAGACTCCCAACATTTTCCTTAATATAATTGGCTCAAAAAGACAATCCTATTTTATTTTGAAAATGTCATGCTCAAGCTACCTGATCACTACCTGATGCACACACCAATAACATTGCTCAGCAAACAGTGAATAAGCGAGAGGTGTACTTTTGACTGCTCTGATACACAAGCAGACACTGAATTTTATTTAGTAAATGGAATGATAAGCGGTCTTTAACAGAGCTTTTTAACCATCCTGTCTTATGTATTGTATGTCAAGGTGAAAACTTATGACTTTAAAGGAACACTCCAAAAGTCAAACTGTTGTTAAATACAGGTCCTTCCCAGCTTATGAATGCTCAACTTATGTACAGACCGTACACATGAACATGTGTTTGAGAGACCAACAGGAAGGATTTACCAACTGCTGCGGGGCTGCATGCACCTTTTGCCACGTGGGAACTTGGTTCACAGCTGCGTTTCCAACTTGCAAACTGTTGAGGTTGCAAACAGTTCACAGGTAAAGAACCCTGTCGTAACCTGGGGAGGACCCGTAAGCACATCTTGAAGTCAATCCAGTGTCGAAAGTTGGTCATATTAACAGGTTTTTGGAAATTAATATCTATAGCAGAAGTTCAGAACGAAAGAGTCTTTTTATAGGCTAGATTGTATGAACAAAAACAAGAATCAAGTAATAATTTTATATCCACTGGAAAGGTGTCAAGCAGAACAGTAAATGGGAAATAATTCCTCCAGAGATTTTTACTTAATAAGCATACTATTTTCTTTCTATTGTTTAGAGCATTTGCAAAATCTAGACCAGAAAAGTACAAATATTTAAAAGAATAAGATCCTCAATGTAGCTAACCCAGCCTTAAACTGTATTAAAATGATTTAGAAAAATTTTGGCTGTTGATGATCAAAGTTACATTACCCACTAACTGTATTGGAAGATGTATTAAAATCATAAATAGGACTGTTTTTCCATGTGCGATTAATTAATGGGCATCCTACCACTCATTGAAGCTGCAGGTGAAACAAGATGATTAGATCATTCTCACAGTGACTTAGCTAATGACCATGCCCCACTATATGTGACTTTCACTGGGCTTACAATCACCTGGTAGTTAATTACTTGACTAGTCCCCAAAATTCTGGATCCAGAGATACCAGTTCAAATTCTAACACAGCAGATATGGAATACAAATTCAAGTAACTGAATAATTAAAGAAGTCTTAAATTTAAAAAACCCATGAAACTACTAGATTGAAGTAAACACCTATCTGATTAGTATCATTTAAGAATATTACCTGATCTGGCCTATTAACCCAATATGATTGACTCTTCACTTCAGGGGCAATTACAAGTAGATAACAAATGCCAACATTGCCTGTGATGAGCATATTCCATGGAAAAAAGACATTTGCTCACAGTATTCCCTCCTAATAAAAATCTGACCATATTAAAAACTTTGTATGACAGAGCAATACTCCATTTCACAGAATATTAATACAATAACCTACAATCCCATTGGGCAAGCAGACATGTATACATAAACCTTCAATGAGAATTACAAATTATGAAACCAATTTAAGACTTCAAGACACAAAAGCAGAACTAGATAGTTTGCAAAACAAAGTAGTGCTTCAGTCTTTCGTCAATTTGTCTGTTTTATAATTTTATGTACAATGTTGAAATAGGCAAGAAAATTGATTAAACAAGTTAAAAAGGAAACCACGTTCCTAAGCTTAAAAAATAATTTTTTCATCAGACAGTCAGCATTCAGACAGACACATGAACAGACAGGGAATTGAGGGATATAGACCACATGCAGGCAAATGTGTAGTTTAAATTGGTGTCATAGTTGGCAAAGACATTGTGGGCCAAAGGGCCTGTTCCTGTGCTGTACTGTACTGTTCTATGTCCGTGTAAGGGTAAAGTATTCTAACTAATGGTTAGTATTTGCAAAATCCTTAAAAACACTTGAGCTGTATTAGATTCAGTGGGCTGTTTTCTGGGTAGGAAGGAGAAATTATACAACAGATTTTCACATTTAGTAAGTTCTATGGTGCTTCAGAGAAGTTTTGTTGGTCACTTTAATGCCGTTGGATCCTTTAAATCAGCACTTCCGAAATATGGCCTTTGGATCACACATGTCCCACGAGTTCATTTTCCTGGCCTGTTCCAATAATACCAAAATTGTTGCAAGAGCCAGGCAGTAGCTGCACTTTACTTTGGGTACCTCTAACAAAGCTGAAAGTTAAACTCCACCAGCAGCCCTGTGACTATGTGACAGTTCCCAACTCTTCAGTCAACCCACACACACAGTACACTAAAGTCAGTAAACTTACTGCCCTGAAGTTGAGTCTAAGACTTAAATGATATGTAGTTTGAGGCAAACAGAAATTCTGGAAGATCCAATTTTCAATTTGGAAATTATGTGATAGCAGTTTCTTTGCGATGAGACAATCAACTAGCCAAAATACCAAAACGAACTGATGTCCAGAATGGGGACAAGAGAAGTTGGGACCTAAAGTAATATAGCATCTTCTTTCAGAAACAACACACATTCCCTTATAGAAACACACACACACACACACACACAATTAGCTCAATACAATCTGGAGAGGGCAAATGGAGTGAAGTGATTTTAGAAAAAGCAAATAAAAATGTACAACTTAAGCAAACAGTACACATTTAATTTGCACAAGAGCGAATATTTTAAGATCAATGATAAGATGTTAGTTGGATTAAATATTCAGATTGTATGCAATCTTTAGGATTGATAAGAGCATTAATAATATATTCATGCAAATGGTGCTGTCACCCAAAATTCCTGAGTTTGAAAGAATGTAAGCTGTTTGGTGGAAATGTAAACAGGAGCGGAGTTATTGTTGAATTTTAGCATGCATCTTTATATTAACAAAAAATGTCAGTATCTGATTACATATAGTTAAACATAGAACAAACAGTACAGCTCAGAACAGGCCCTTCGGCCCACAATGTTGTGCCGACATAGCTAATACCTCCTACTTACAGAATGCCCATATCCCTCTATTTTCCTCTCATTCGTGTGCCCATCCAAGCCCCCAAAGAATTTGCCTCCACCATCCTATCAGGCAACGCATTCCAGACATACACCACTCGGAGTAAAAAAAATGTACACCTCATGTCTGTTCTGAACCTATCCCCTCTCACCTTAAATGCATGCCCTTTAAAATAAAACATTTCATGTGAATGTCGTCAGAACTAATTTGGATTGTCAATCTGACCATTCCCACATAAAAGCTGCATACTACCAGAGCAATAGCTTCATCATATCAACTTAAAAACATTTTTTTTTAAAAATGGTGCATCACTCTATTGGTAGAGAAGTATCAACCAGGATTTTGTGCACATTTCTGTAAAGGGGATTGAAGCCATCACCTCGAATAAAATGCTAACACAGGAAATTGAGCCAATTTTTCTTATGAAAAATATAGGTAAATATCCATAAATCAGCACTGGCACAAATATAGAAATTGTGTCAGAGCACACCTTTCTCCCAACTATGTGGGTGAAGTACTGTCATGCAGGCACCTGAATGGCAAGATACAGCAAATGGAAAAAAAGCAGTTTCTTCCACTCAGCAGGAAAAGGGTTAGAAGTAAATTTATTGGGGTACAGGATCAGAAGGATAATTAATTAACGTAAATTAGCATCCTGGCGAATCTCTGCAACCTCTCCAAAGGAGAGGCTGAAACTAGACAGTGCTGGAAGTGAGGTATAACCAGCAATGTATAAATGTTTAATGCAACTTCCTTTGGTTTATGCTCTTTGGTCTGATTCATAAAGTCCACGATCCTGTATGTTTCATTAAAGTGTCCAAATACTCATGTCCAAGTAAGTCTTTCTGATTTGTGATGAGATTAGAAATGTCAGGTTTGCTCTTTTCATAGCTGAGCAGGGCAGATTTATTACAGATGCTCAAAAGTTACGATGGGTTTTTAAGAATAGATGACAATCTTCAGTAGAGAAGTGGCAACTAGACTTAAAGTATTACCAAAATGATGAAAGATTTTTTTTTGTAAAAAAGCAGTTTGCTTTAACTTGGAATGGACTGGCTGAAAGAATAGCAGAAGATTTAATAGCAACTTCCCAAAGATAAAATGTATACATTCCTGAAAAGGACTGCTAGATTATGCAGAAAGAGCACAGAAGTCAGACTAATTCAAGAATTGGCACAAATTAACTTCTTTTGAGCTGTAGCATTCTGTGCATACACAGTGGGAATCAGTAATTAACTTTATTTGGAATTTATATTCAAAGGGACTGATCAGGTATATCTTGTAGAAAGTATAGAATTGTTTTAAAATATTTTCCAGGTATAATAAAAATGTTAACCATTAAATTTCAAGTGTAAATGTAATATTAATTTAACCTATACCGGAAAAAAAAATCACCCAAGGTTGGCTATCAAAATAATGGCAAATTTAATGCACGTGAAATAGTGCAAATGATCCGCAATCTTATAAATCACTGTAGACTGTTAGTCAATTTTTTTTGTCTTCACCATTCCCTCATGAAAATGATACCTCATTAATTTCTGCAAGTTGTGAAAAAAACTAATAATTAGACTCACTACTTTGCAGTGAGTGAGGAATCTCGAAGGATACAACAGGGTATAGGTCAGTTGCAAATTTGGGTGGCAGCATTGAGGTACAGAGGGATTTGGGGTGCAAGTCCATAGCTCCCTGAAAGTGGCAACACAAGTACATAGGGTGGTAAAGGTGGTGTATGGCATTCTTGACTTCAATGCTTTGGGCACTGAGTATAAAAGTTGGCAAGTCACATTGCAGGGGTATACAACTTTGGTTAGGCCACAAATGGAGTATTGTGTGCAGTTCTGGTCGCCATATTACAGAAAGGATATGGAAGCTTTGGAGGGTGCAGAAGATGTTCACCAGGACGTTACCTGGACTAGCTTAAGGAGAGGCTCAACAGACTTGGATTGTTCTTGCTGGAGCGTAGGAGACTGAGAGGTGACCTGATAGAAATGTATAAAATTATGAGAGGCATAAATGAGGTAGATCGTCAACGTCTCAGTCCCAGGATGGAATTGTCAAATACTAGAGGACATAGTTTTAAAGTGAGAGGGGAAAAGCTTAAAAGACATTTATGAGGCAAGTTTTATTTTTACAGAGGATAGTAGGTGCCTGGAAAGCACTGCCAGGGGAAGTGGTAGAAGAAGATACGATAGCAATGTTTAAGTAGCATTTGGACAGACACATGAACAGGCAGGGAATAGGAGGATATGGACCTTGTACAGGCAGATGGGATTAGTTTAAATTGATATCAGAGCCAGCACAGACATTGTGGGTCAAAGGGCCTGACCCCGTACTGTTCTATGTTTTATGTAGAAAAGTTTAAGACTACTGCTCTTCAGCATGTTTCAACTGACCAGACTGAAGTCCCTTTAATAACATTGAAATTTTACTAAGCATACATGATTACATGCCATTCAAATCCCTACTGCATGTCATACTATTAATAAAGAATTGAATCAGTGATTACTGCCTAAAAGTTCAACGCTACATAACTGCGATCAAAAATTTCATCAAGCAATAAACTAATTTGCCAAATCAATGTTTATGTTTAAATATCAAAACCAAATTATAGCTTTTTAATTCAACAAATATTTCTATAAATATCACTAACAGTCCCAATGAAAGGTCATTGACCTGAAATATCAACTCTTTTTCTCTCTCTGCAGATGTCTCCTAGTCTGCCAAGTACTTCCACGCTTTTTTTTAAAATTCTCACCCACAATAACTGTAAAACTCTAGGAGCTCGGATTTCAAGATCACCCGAGTTACCTATTTCAGTCATTTCAACAGGGGAAAAAACTGCCTGAATTCATGACAAATTTCAAAGATTTGACATGAGAAAACCAGCAAAGATTTTCCTTCAGAGAAAGTCAGCTGATTTAAAATTTGCCTCTGCACAGAAAATAACGGCATTTGTATTAACTAATTATTTATGAAGTTAGATGTACATAAGCTTATGGGTTTGCCATACCATTAGATTGTCAAAGAATGATCATTTCTCAAGAATACTGTATCAGAAATAATGATGAATGTATTATTTTGGTGGCATATTGCTGTACAATTCAGACATCCATATCATTATGGTGAATACCAATATATGAATTATTCATGTAAATGAATAGGTTTTAATATATGATTTGTAAAAAGCAAAGACATTGCACCACTCAGACAAGTCAGTGAATAAACTTTCATTAACACAAAGGGCGTGTGCAATAGCAGAAAGAAAAATATTGCTGGAAGCAATGTTTACACTTTCAAGAAGCAAGTACTGAACAACACAGGAAGTCATTGCTACTTACAAAATAAACCACACAAAACCAGCTTCAATGGAAGAGGTGTGTGTCATGCGCATTTGGGTAAATGGTGTGAGAGGAGTCTCACCAATACCTCCCCAAGGATAATTATGCATAGGCTATAAACACTGGTCCAGCCTACACCACAAGTAAGTGAAAAAGTAACAGAACAGTCACTCTGATGGTGCTCCATTAACACACACACACTCAGATGGGTTCCACATACTGTACCATAAAGCAATCAGGCAAACAGTTAGGAACGTTAACCTTATTTGCAGAATGATTTAACCACATATTATTAAAAGATGTGCAGAAAAGATTCATGGAAATGTTGCTTAGACTGGAGGGCTTGAGTTACAAGGAGAGATTGGATAGGCTGGGACAGTTTTCAATGGAGGGGAGGCCAAAGGGCGATCTTATAGAGGTTTAGAAAATTATGAGGGGCATAGATAAGGTAGATAGTAACAGTGTTCTTCCCAGGGTAGGGAAGTCTAAAAATAGAGGGCATAAGCTTAAGGTGAGAATGGAAAGACTTAAAGGGGATCTAACAGGCAAGCTTTTGCCCCCCCCCCCAGAGAGTGGTGGGTTTATGGAACAAACTGCAAGAGGTGGTGGTAGACGCAGGTACAATTACGATGTTTAAAAGACACTTGGACAGGTATACGGATAGGAAAGGCTTATAGGGATATGGGCCAAACACAGGCAAATGGAATTAGCATAGAGAGACATCTTGGTCAGCATGGGAAAGTTGGGCCGAAGGGTGCATTTCCATGCTCTTTCACTCTTAATTCAAGTAAGAAGAACACATCTTTAAACACTGTAGCTTAGCAGTTAGCACGATGCTATTACAGCGCCAGCGATCGGGGTTCGATTCCTGTCGCTATCTGTAAGGAGTTTGTATGTTCTCCCGTGTCTGCGTGGGTTTCCTTCAGGTGCTCCAGTTTCCTCCCACATTGCAAAGACGTATGGGTAGATTAATTTGGGTTTAAAATGGGCAGCGCGGACTCATTGGGCCAGAAGGGCCTGTTACCATGCTGTAAATAAAATTTAAATTTAAACCAATTTTAAAAACAATTCCAACTTGAAAATGTGGAATCTGGAATAAGGTTCACAGACTAGTCAAGGGTAAAAAAAAACACAGGTCTGGAATGGTAGGCAAGTAGTGAACAGAAAAAACTGGAAATTCAAGAAAAGGATTTTTCATGAGAGTGCATTCTTTGGCAACCACATTCCAGCAACAATAACAATTTAATAGGAAGAAAATTAACAAAATTATTATTAATTTCCTTCTGAGACTTGGAGATACAGACAAAATGTGGATGGGCAAAAGCATGGTAAATAGAGTACAATGGAGCTAAATGTGGATATCCACTTTGATAGAAAAACAGAAATAACAAGTTACAATATTTTTTAAATGATGATAGACTGGAAAATTTTGGTGTTCTCTTGATCTCAAGTCACTGAAAATTAATATGCAAGTGCAGCAGGCAATTGAGGAAAATGGTATACTGGCCTTCATTTGGCAGAGGATTGCAGTACAAGAATAAAAACAAATGACTTCAAAAACACAGCAAGTCAGACAACATCTGTGGAGAAGGAAACAATTATTTCTTCAGGTTAATGACCCTTGATCAGAAAACTCTCCACAGACAACAGAGCAACTAGAAAGAAACGGACTGAACAGAATCAACATAGCTTCATGAAGGGAAAAATCCTGTTTGACAAATTTGATGGACTTCTCCGAGGGGGTGGCAAGCAGAACAGATAAGAGGATTTCCAGAAGGTTCTCAATTAAAGAAAGTTAAAGCACATGGAATTAAGGGCAATGTACTGATATGGATTGAAAACTGGTTATTAAGACAGAAGCACAGAGTGGGAATAAACCGATCCTTCTCACATTGGTAAGCTGTGACTATGGGGTACTGCAAGGCTCCAAGTATTCATGGCCTACATTAACAATTTGGCTGAGTGGACAGAATGTCATATTCCCAGGTTTGCTGATGACACAAAACTAGATGGATTCTGAGTACAGTGGAGGATAGAGTGTCTTCAAAGGAATATGGAAAGCTGATTGAGTGGACAGGATGAAATATAATGTGATAAATGTGAGGTCATTCACTTTGGTACATATAACAGAAAAGCAGAGTATTTATTAAACGTCAAGAGATCAGGCAGTGTTGATGTTCAAAGAGGACAAGATATGCTTGTGCACAAGTCACTGAAGGCCAATGTGCAAGTGCAACATGGAATTAGGACAAATGGTATGTTAGCCTTTATTTTTAAAGAGGCTTTGATTATGGGAGAAAGGATGTCGTACTTCAATTACAGGGCCAAAGTGAGACCACACCTGCAGTATTGTGGACAATTTTGGTCTCCTTATGCAAGAAATGATATACATCGCAAAGAGGAAGTATCATGAAGATTTACTAGATTGATTCCAAGAATGGCAGGTTTGCTATATGAGAGATTAAAATTTAGAACAGAGTTCAGAACAATAAGAGATCTCATCAAAACTTAAAATTCTTAAAAGGCGAGATGCAGGAAGAATGTTTCTCCTGAGAGAAATATTGGACCAAATGAGGAGAATTCTAAGCTCAGAGGGTGAACTTACGCAATTCTTTTTCCTGAAAAGTTGTGGAAGTGCAGTGGTTGTATTCATTCAAAACAGATCAATGGTGCCGAGGTAGAAGATCAACCATGATCTTGATAAATGGCAGAGGCTGAAAAGGCCAAATTAGCCATTCCTGCTATTTTTTATTAAATGTCCTATGCTGCCAAACTTGCAGAGCATTTCCACTACTGTTTGAATTTTAGATTTCTGCAGGTTTTTTAAAAAATACTTTCAATACGAATAGAAATGTTTTAGTACAATAACATAGGATCTTGGAGAAGGCACACCTGAAGCACTGTGTACAATTTTGGTCTCCACTTGCTATGGAGGGAGTACAGTGAAGAGTCATCAGACTGATTCTTAGGATGGCAAGTCTGTCACAGGAGCAAAGATCAAGTAGGCTAGGCCTTCATTGTCTACAGTTCAGAAGAATGAGGGATGATCTGATTGAAGCACAGAAAAATCTTAGAAGGCTCAACAGGGTAGGTGTGGAGAGGATCAACAAACAGAATGCCTGAAGAACTCAGCATGCCAAGCAGCATCTGTCAAGGTAGATCTGCAATCTCTATTTTCAGGTGTGGAGTGGATTTTTCTTCCAAGGGGCTATAGTAACAAAGTATCAAGTGGGCCTTTCAGGACTAAAATGAAGAAGAATTTGTTCATCCAGAGGGCAGAAGGTTGTGGAAGCTCAGTCATTGTTTGCATTCAAAACATATCTGGATATTAGAGAAATCAAGGGATATTCCACAGGGTAGAAAAACCATGTTGAGATAGAAATACATATTACAAAACAAACTTGACAAGCTTGAGGTGATAGATCTACCCGTTCCTTTTACTTAAAGATCCATAAAAGAATACCTTTAGAGTACCTATTGCCATCTGCAAATCAGGAAGTGAGCAAAGCAATGTATTTGGGTGGGGAGGTGGTGAGGAGAGCAAATAACCAGATAGTTGCTTATAAGAATGAAAAGAAATAGATATACTTGAATTTGAAAGGAAAAACATTCTCATTTAAACAACACCTCTTTCACATCCCCTTCCCAGGGGCACTGCCAGTTTTGTACTCTTCATTCTACTCCTCAGTTATTCCATTATTGTCACTTCAGCATTTCTTTTTGCACTACAATCTTTGCATCATCCTGCTGTTTTGTGCTCATCACTGTATTTATTGTTATCACATATGCTCACAAGAATCACAAGACAAGGGAGCAGAAGTAGGTCATTCAGTCCATTGAGTCTGCTCCACAGGAAAGGGGAAAAAAAAGGAAAAGAATGAGAAATGGGGGGGGGGGGGGGGGGGGGCAATGAAGAAAAAACTATTCTAACCCCAGTTTCCAGCCTATCCCCATATCCCTTGATACCTTGACTAGTTATGATATCTATTTATCTCCTCCTTAAACGCCTCCAGTGATCTAGCCTCCACTGCTGTACGTGGCAAGGAATTCCATAAATTCACTACCCTCTGGCTAAAGAAATTTCTCCTCACCTGTTTTAAACCTGTACGCTCTAATTCTAAGATTGTGCCCTCTGGTCCTGGACTCACCCACCAAGGGAAATGGCTTGGCCACATCTACTCTGTCCAGTCCTTTCAACATTCTAAATGTTTCTATGAGGTCCCCTCTCATTCTTCTCTACTCCAGTTAGTACAGTCCAAGAGCTGACAAACGCTCATTCCTGGAATCATCCTCGTAAATCTCCTGGGGTGCTGGTGGAGGCAGATACATTTGTCAGCTTCAAGAGTTTGTTGGATAGCCACATGGAGGAATGTGAGATAGAGGGATATGTGGGAGGAAAGAGATAGTGTGAGGGTGGTTTGATGGACGGCACAACATGGTGGGCTGAAGGGCCTGTTTTGTGCTGTATGGTTCTATGGTCCTCTGAACCCTCTCCAACATCAGCACATCCTTCCTAAGATATGGGGCCCAAAACTGTACACAGTATTCCAAATGAAGCCTCATTAGTGCCCTGTAGAGCCTCATCAACACTTCCTCTCAAAATGAATGCCAACATAGCATTTGCTTTCTTTACCGCCAATCCAACCTGGTGGTTAACCTTTAGGGTATCCTGCATGAGTACCCCCCAAAGTCCCTTTGTACTTCTGTACTTTGAATTTTCTCCCCTTCTAGATAATAATCTGCCCGTTTATTTCTGTTTCCAAAGTGTACAACTGCACATTTCTCAACATTAAATCTCATCTGCTATTTCCTTGCCCATTCTCCTAAACTACCTAGGTGTCTCTGCAACCTACCTGTCTCCTCAATACTCTCTACTCCTCCACCTATCTTAGTGTCATCCACAAACTTAGCCACAGAACCATTTACTCCACCATCCAAATCATTAATGTACAGGGTAAAAAAGGAGCGGCCCCCAACACCGACCCCTGCCGAACACCACTGGTAACCGGTAGCCAACCAGAACAGGATCCTTTTATTCCCACACTTTGCTTTCTGCCAACCAGCTAATGCTCCACCCATTCCAATATCCTACCTGTGCCTCCATGACCTCTCATCTTATTAATCAGCCTCTTGTGCGGCACCTTGTCGAAGGCCTTTTGAAAGTCTAAATACACAACATCTGCTGCCTCTCCCTTATCCACCCTACCTGAGATTTCTTCAAAAAACTCCAATAGGTTGGTCAGGCAGGATCTTCCCTTCACGAAACCATGTTGGCTTAGACATATCTTGCCTTGCACCTCTAGGTATTCCAATAACCTCATCCTTGAGGATCGATTCTAATAACTTTCCCACCACTGACGTCAGACTAGTAGGTCTGTCGTTTCCTTTATGTTGCCTCCCACCTTTCTTATACAGCAGAACTACAGTTGTGACTCTCCAGTCCTCCGGAACCATGCTGGAGTCTATCGATTCCTGGAAAATTATCACCAATGCCTCCGCTATCTCAAAAGCCACCACCTTCAGAACCCAGGGATGCACCTCATCCGGTCCGGGAGACTTATCTGTCTTTAGTCCATTTAAGTTTTCCTAGCACCTTCTCTCTAGTAATTTTAACTGAACTCAGTCCCATCCCTTGGAGACCCCTGGCTATCCGTAACATTGCTGATTGTCCCTCCACAGTGAAGACCTGATGGCAAAATACTCATTTAGTTCCTCTGCCATCTCTTTATCAATCCACTATAATCTCTCCTGCACCGTTATCGATTGGTCCTATATCAACCCGTGTCTCTCTTTTACTCCTCTATGTATTAAAAAAAAACTTAGTATCCTTCCTAATGTTATCCACCAACTTCCTTTCATAATTCATCTTTTCTTTCCTAATGACCCCCTTAGTTTCTTTCTGCAGGTTTTTAAGTTTCCCAGTCTTCTGTTTTCTCCCACTAATTCTTGCTTCCCTTGTATGCCCCTCCCTTTTGCTCTTATTTTAGCTTCACCTCTCTCATTATCCACATCTATGCCTTTTTTTCCATTCAAAACCTTTTTTCTTGGAATATATCTATCCTGCATTTTCCTTATTTCTTGTAGAAAATTCCATCCATTTCTGCTCTGCCGTCCCTCCAGCTAGCTTACTCATACCAATCTATTTGGGCCAGCTCCTCTCTCATGCCACTGATAATTTCCTTTGGTTCCACTGAAATATCGATACACCAGTTATCAGCTTCTCCTTCCCAAATCTGAAACTGAACTCAATCATATTATGATCACTAGTTCCCTAATCATCCTGGTTCGTTACACAGCACCCCAATCCAAAACAGCCGATCCCCTGGTGGGCTCCTCAACAAGTTGCTCCAAAAAGCCGTCCATAGACATTCCACAAACTCACTCTCCTGAGATCTACTGCCTGGCTGGATTTCCCAGTCCAGCTTCATGTTAAAATCCCCCATAATTATCTTAACGTTGTCACTCTGGCACGCTTTTTCTATTTCTAACTGCAATTATAGTCCACATCCTGACTGCTATTAGGGGGCCTATATATAACTGCTAACTATTGTCCTTTTACCCTTGCTACTTTCTTAGCTCCACCCATAAGGATTCACCTCTTCTGACCCAATGTCCGTCCTTTCTATTGATTTTATATCATTACTAACCATCAAGGCCACACCACCCCCTCTGCCTACCCGCCTATCTTTCCTATACACTGTGTACCCCGGGATATTGAGTTCCCAACCACATCCATCATAAAGCCATGACTTGGTGATTGCCACAATGTTGTGTTTATTAATCTGTATTTGTGCCACTAGGTCATCTACTTTATTCCTAACGCTACGTGCATTCAAATATAGTACATTTAGTCCAGTATCTGCTATTGATTTTGTTGTACTTCTAATGTTCAGCAAATTATCCTGACTTTTCACCTGCCTGTCCTTCTTGCCATCATCACTGCTCACTGTCTTGGACTTGTTTCTATAAACCTCTTCCCTTACCCTAACATCTTGTATCCTATCATCCTGGTTTCCATCCCCCTGCCAGATTAGTTCAAACCCTCCCCAACAGCTAAATTACACATTCCCGTCAGGATATTGGACCCTTTGGAGTTTAGGTGTGACCCATCCTTAGTGAATAGGTCATGCCTCCCCCAAAAAAGGTCCCAATGATCCAGAAATCTGAAGCCCTGCCCCATGCACCAGTCACTCAGCCACGCATTCATCTGCCAGATCTTTCTATTATTACTACCATTGGCTCGTGGCACCGGTAGTAATCCTGAAATTACCACCCTAGAGCTCCTACTTCTCAACTTTCTTCCTAAGTATTCCTCCTTCAGGACCTCTTCTCTTCTTCTACCTATGTCATTGGTACCTACATGTACCAAGACTTCTGGCTGATCACCCTCTCCCCTCAGAATATTCTGGACCTGGTCCGTGACATCCTGTACCCTGGCACCAGGGAGGCAACACCATCCGGGATTCATTGTCGGTTTCGCAGAATCTGTTATCCGTTCCCCTCACTATAGAATCCCCAAGAACCACTGCATTTCTCCTTCCCCACTGGACCACCGTACCAGGCACAGTGCCAAGGTCCCGGTTGCCATGGTCTTCCTCTATCAGGTCATCCTCTCCAACGGAATCCAAAATGATGGCTACTTTGAGCTTCATGCCAGCAAGGAATTTCATTGCACCCTTGTGTATATAAGATATAAACTAATCTGAATCAATAACCCCCACCTATATTTAATTGCAGCTTTTATAATGTCCATTAAAATATTTGTTTGTATATCTAAGCACCTCCTTTTGTGAAATCCATAATTGAAATAAACGTAATCAGGAACAACTTCTAATTAAATAACCCTTATAAAGGAAAAAATGCAAACTTCAGCTCTGGGCTTGTCATGCTCCATATCATAAATAATACCCAAGTTTCTGGACAAGTTATAAATATATACACCATCCAGGGCAAGTTGGATGCCCAAGGAGATTTTATTCATTTGTGCCTATCCACCTGGGCAAGTCCTTGTAAAGTTGCGGGTTCTGGTAAGATTTTAAGATCAAACTTTCAATACTGGACTAAGTGTTGGAAAATTTTAATGTGTTTTCCCTTCTTGTGTTTTCAGCAAATTAAAGTATTTCTCAAACACACCTGCTACAGATTTGCAAAATGTACAAGTGTGTGAATGAAAGAAGTGTAATTTTGCTTATTAATTCCTTCATAGGAACATCTCTCCACTATCTGCACTCTGGTTTAAATTACTTTTCAGCAGTGCTGGTTAATGTCATTCTTCATCAAATTCCTCCCTTTGTGTAGTAAATATTTTAGTGACAGTTTACAGGACGTGCACTACTCCAGGAAAATGACAATTGACCAATAGTCTGTTAATAGTATTTCACGTTTACACTTATCCAAAAATACAAGGATATGGTCTATATTGCAAAATAAATACGAGCTGCTCGAAGTATTTACAAAAGAGTAACACAAGAGACTGAAGATGCTGGAATCTGGAGGAAAAAAAACAAGTTGCTGGGGGAACTTAGCAGGTCAGGCAGCATCAGTACAGGCAACGGGATAGAGGATCGAGATCCTGCATTAGGACTAACCCGAATCGTCCACCTCCACAAGTGCTGCCTGACCCGCTGAGTTCCCCCAGCAATTCCTTTTTATTAGAAAAGGGTATTTGCCTCAGAGTGCAACTCAATCCAAGAACGGTCAACGTCGTCGTAACGTATCTGATGGAAGTGCAAAAGCCACTTGAAGAAACGAGGCTTCAACGGAGCAATTCATCCTTTTGCTTCATTCCACATGCAGACCAGCAGCCGGCGAGAGACTTGTCAACCCATCCGCATGCAATCTGTTTATTCCAACAACCGGCACCGCACGAACTGCGCGTCATGGGGCAGACGCCCAATCAGCGGCTAGAATCGCCCGGGGAGCCGGCAAACAACCCAGATCGACAAGGGCGCCCGGCCAATCGGAGAGAGGAAGAGGCGGGACCTCATCTCCCCTCAGCATCAAACCGTCAAGCAGGAGAGGGGGAAACTCCCCCCCCCCACCTCCCCCTCCTCCATCAAAACATTACCTTCCGCGGGAAGGTAACCCATAATTGTTTCGGTCCGCTCCGTCCACGCAGGGGAGAGGATGACTCAATGGAAAATAGTAGTTGGGTTCGTCGTTTTTCAAATTTCCGCGCCAAAAGTCCGTCCGCTGGAAATGACAACAATGGCGGCCGGCGGCGGGCGGAGGCCGTGGCTTGCGCAGTGAGTACAACGCGAGCGGCCGCTCTTCCCTCTCTCTCCCCGCCCCCCCTCCTCCCTCCCCTCCACTCGCACTCACTCACCGACTCCTCTTCTTTTTCCATCCCGGTCGGCATCTGCGGCACGGCCCTGTTGATGGATACGCAGTCCTGGAGATCCGGCAGATCCTTCGCCCGGTAAATGGGCAGCGGCTTGGCGGCGTCCAGGGCCCGCGCTCGGAACGAGAGTTTACTCATCGTCGTGCGCGGAGAGTGGAAGGAAGGGGAGGGGGGGGTGAGGGGGGGGAAAGCGAGCGGAATCCCTCCCCTCCGGTGATGGCGGGCGGGCGAGGCGCTTTTTTTTCCCCTCACACACACATACACAAAAAGCGGACCTCACTGGCACAAAGATGGCGCTTCAAAAGCAGTCTTAAATCGGCGGCCGGGCGCCCGCAGCCGCTCATGGAAGGCGAGTGAAGGAGTCCGTCCCCCTGGGTCGGTCGGGCGCTCCTCGGAATGCCCCTCATGCCGACCGAGCGGAGCCCGAGGAACCGAAATTTGGCCGTCGGTCCGCGACATGCGCCACGGCAAACATGGCGGACATTAAAGCAGCAATCCCAGGGAGCCGCGCGCGCCTCCAGCGACGTGGGGGGGGGGGTTGCGCGCGCACATCCCCCCCCCCCCGACCCAGGCAAGTGCGGTGCAGGACTTCAGCAGCGGTGTGTGTGCACACACGTTGAAACTCTTTGACGACTCTCGCTGCCGGTTCCCCATCCTCTGATTGCAACCCAGCTACCCCCACCCAACCTCACGGAAGATGCAACTGCAGAACCACCACGCAGGCAGAGAGACACGCTTGTGACCACGCAAATATTTTGGACGTTCAATAAAAATTTCCAATACCTGTTACCTGGTTGAGTCTTTCTTTCCTCCTGAAGTTGGGGTTTGTCACATAGGCAGGAAATGCTAGATGATGGTAATTCGTCTAGAAAGGATTACATTTTAACCTGAACACGGCTCAATTTATTTTCCCAAAGGTTCTGGAATATACTTAAATCTCTTTGGTCTTAAATTAATTCTGCAGAGATGTTTTTATGTTACTAGCCCTGCACCTGTCTGCATGTGACCAAATGAACTCTTTTTGTTCTTGAAAGTTACAAAATGGGCCTAATTTTAAACAGCAGAGATTGAAATTTGACCTATCAATTATTTGCTCCTAAAACCCATATAACTGTACCACTACTATATTCAACCCAGATGAAGAGTCTTGACTGAAACGTTGACTATTTTCCATAGATGCTGCCCAATCTGCTGAGTTTCTCCAGCTTTTTGTGTGTTGTTTCACTACTATATTGCTTTTATCTACACACCATCCTCTCTTAGCTGTTCATGAATAAGATTAATCAAACTATTGTTGACATCAAGTATTTCCAAATTTATACACAATAGAGATTACTCTCAAATCTCCAGTCATTGCATCAATGTGTCAAGTCGCATTTTCATTAACTTTAGAGAAAGAATGCAGTTCCATTAATACTGTGCCTTTCATGTGCTTACAGCATCCCAAAGAACTTTATAGTTTTTGAAATATGTCTACACACAGTGACAAAACTCAACTTTATTCATGACCTGACCCACAATTGCAAAAAAAAGTACTGTAAGCATTAAAATAGTCCAACTATCCATTTACTGATTGAATCATCTGGAGAACAACTTATTAAAGACTGAATTCCATATAATCAAAAGAGATTCAGTTTTTCAGTTGTCTGTAGCATTGTCTGATCCACATTTATGTGTAGTTGTAATGGAGTTATTTTAACAACCTTTTGTTCTTATGAGCATTCATGAAGTGTAGCGGTTAGCGTAACGCTTTACAGCGCCAGCAACCCGGGTTCAAATCTGGCCACTGTCTGTAAGGAGTTTGTACGTTCTCCCTGTGTCTGCGTGGGTTTCCTCCCACATTCCAAAGACGTACAGGTTAGGAAGTTGTGGGCATGCTATGTTGGCGCCGGAAGCATAGCGACATTTTCGGACTGCCCCCAGAACACTCTACGCAAAAAGATGTATTTCACTGTGTGTTTCGATGTACATATGACTAATAAAGATATCTTAGAAGTAAGGATGTCGATGTTATAAGGGTACATGAATGATTCTTGTAGAAGGACATGATGTTTCTTCTACAAGAGAAAATGTTTAAAGGAGTGAGCTTAAAATGGGCTGAACCTCAGAAGAAGCTTTAATGACATGTTACCATGCCTTTGTGTCAGCAACATTCCTGGTATCAAAATTCCAAAGGACATAAGAAATAGGAGCAGGAGTAGTCCATCTGGCCCATCGAGCCTGCTCTGCCATTTAATAAGATCATGGCTGATCTGGCCATGGACTCAGATCCATATACCTGCCTTTTCCCCATAACCCTTAATTTCCCCATAACCTGTAATTCCCCTACTATGCAAAAATGTAGCTAACTGTGTCTTGAATATAGTTAATGAGATAGCTTCTACAGCTTCTCTGGGCAGAGAATTCCACAGATTCACTACTCTCTGGGAAAAGCAGTTTCTCCTCATTTCCATCCTAAATCTATTCCCCTGAATCTTGAGGCTATGTCCCCTAGTTCTAGTCTCACCTACCAGTGGAAACAACCTTCCTGCCTCTATCTTATCCCTTCCATAATTTTATATGTTTCCAATAAGATATCCTCTCATTCTTCTGAATTCCTGCTAGTATAGTCCCAGGCAACTCGATCTCTCCTCATAGGCCAACCAACTCATCTCCGGAATCAACCTGGTAAACCTCTGCACCATCTCCAAAGCCAGTATATCTTTCCTCAAGTAAGGAGTCCAGAACTGCATGCAGTACTCTGGGTGTGGCCTCACCAGTACCCTGTACATTTGCAGCATAACCTCCCTGCTCTCAAATTCAATCCCTCCAGCAATGAAGGCCAACATTCTATTTGCCTTCTTGATAACCTCTTGCACCTGCAAACCAACCTTTTGTGCTTCATGCACAAGCACTCCCAAGTCCCTCTGCACAACAGCATGCTGCAATCTTTCACCATTTAAATAATAACCTGATCTTCTAACTTTCCTTCCAAAGTGAATGATCTTGCATTTACCAACATTGTACTCCATCTGCCAGACCCTTGCCCACTCACTTAACCTATTTATATCTCTCTGGAAATCCAAGTATACAACATCCACCTGTTCCCCTCTTATCCACTGCGCTCATTATATCCTCAAAGAACTCCAGTAAGTTTGTCAAACAGGACCTTCCCTTCCTGAATCCATGCTGTGTCTGCCTGATGGAACCACTTCTATCCAGAGGTCTCGCTATTTATTCCTTAATGATAACTTCAAGCATTTTCCCAACTGCAGACGTTAAGCTAACTGGCCAATAATTACCTGCCTTTTGCCTACATCCTTTTTTAAACAGTGGTGTGATCTTCACTGTCTTTCAATCCGCCGGGACCTGTCCAGAGAATTTTGGTAAATTATCACAAATGCCTCTATTATAACTTCTGCCATTTCTTTCAGCACCATCAGGACTAGGGGACTTGTCTACCTTTAGGCCCACTAGTTTGCTCATCACTCCATCTTTAATGACAGCAGTTATATCGAGGACCTCACCTCCCATCACAACCATGACATCTCTCTTCGGCATGTTAGATGTGTCCTCCACCATGAAGACCAACACAAGATAGTTGTTCAAGGCCTCAGCCATTTCTGCATTACCCAATATTAATTCCCCCTTCTCTTAAGTCTTGAACTTCTTTTATGCCTCATCTTCATTCAGTGGATTGACTTGATGGAACCTTAGTTTCTGATCTTCCTTTTCCAATGACTGCAATACTCAATTATTTCCCCTTTATCTAGAGTGAGTTGACTTAAATCTCCCTTCTTAAGAAAAATCTGATAAAATATTACAGATGGCTTTGATTCCCTTCCAAAAGTCTTGGAGCTATCTGTTAAAGATAGTTTTTACAGTTTATTTTTACTTTTTTCCTCCTCTAAATTTGACTCCTCTAAAAAATCTGCCTTTTTCGCCCAATTCCTCATTAACTTCGGTCATTCAAAACACAGTTGCTCAAATCAAATTCCATGCCAAGTGTGTTATTACTCACTTCCATTATTACATTTTATCAGGATAAACTCAAAGGTGAATTTGAATAAGGGGAATCTTGGAGGAAAAAAGAATTTAAATTGGTTTATTATTGTCACGTGTACCAAGGTACAGTGAAAAACTTTGTTTTGCAAGCCATCCATACAGATAGATAGATAGATTGATATTTATTTATTAGTCACATGTACATTGAAATACACAGTGGAATGCGTCTTTTTGCGTTATGAGAGGACATGGCTTTAGGGTGAAAGGGGAAAGGTTTAGGGGGAACATTAGAGGGAACTTCTTCACTCAAAGAGTGATGGGAGTGTGGAATGGGCTGCCATCTGATGTAAATGCGGGCTCGCTCTTAACTTTTAAGAGTAAATTGGATAGATACATGGACGAGAGAGGTCTGGAGGGGTATGGGCTGGGGGCAGGTAAATGGGACTAGCAGAATAATGTTTCAGCACAGACTAGAAGGGCCGAATGGCCTGTTTTCTGTGCTGTAGTTTTCTATGGTTCTGTGGTTACTGAGAATGTGCTGGGGGCAGCCCACAAGTGTCGCCACTCTTCCGGCGCCAACATAGCATGCCCACAGCTCCTAACCTGTACGTCTTTGGAATGTGGGAGGAAACCAGAGCACCCGGAGGAAACCCACGCAGACACGGGGAGAACATAAAAGCTCCTTAGGGACAGTGGCAGAATCGAACCTGGGTCGCTAACGCTGTAACAGTGTTACGCTAACCGCTACACTACCGTGCCGCCCAGATACAGATCATTACATCATCATATCAGTACACTGAAGTAGTACAAGGGAAATGCAATAACAGAATGCAGAATAAAGTGTTACAGAGAAAGTGCAGTGTAGGCAGACAATAAGGTGCAAGGCCACAACAAGGTAGATTGTGAGGTTAAGAGTCCATCTTATTGTACAAGGGGACCATTCAATAGTCTTATAACTGAGATAAAAGCTGTCCTTGGGCCTGGTGGTACATGCTTTCAGGCTTTTGTATCTTCTGCCTGATGGAAGAGAGGAGAAGAGAGAATGTCCAGTGTGGGTGGGGTCTTTGATTATGCTGGCTGGCTGCTTTACTGAGGCAGTGAGAAGTGTAGACAGAGTAAATGGAGGGGAGACTGGTTTTTGCAATGTGCTAGCTTGTTCACAACTCCCTGCAGTTTCTTTTGGTCTCGGGCAGAGCAGTTGCCATACCAAGCTGTGATGCATCTGGATAGGATGTTTTCTATGGTGCATCTATAAAAATTGGTGAGGATCAACAGGGACATGCTGAATTTCCTTAGTCTCCTGAGGAAGTAGTGGTGATGGTGCTTTTTCTTGGACATGGCACCTACATGGTTGGATCAGGACAGGCTATTGGTGATCTTCACTCCTAGGTACTCGAAGCTCTCAACCCTCTTGACCTCGGCATCGTTGATGTAAAGAGGAACGTGTGTACCACCCCCCTCCTGAAGTCAATGACCAGTTCTTTTGTTTTGCTGACATTGAAGGAAAGGTTGTTGTCATTGACACCATGCCATTAGACTCTATCTCCTTCCTGTACTCCAACTCGTCATTATTTGAGATTCAACCCACTACAGTGGTGTCACCTGCAAATTTGTAGATTGGAGTTAGAGCAGAATCTGGCCATGCATTCGTGAGTGTATAAGAAGCAAAGTAGGGGGTTAAGGATGCAGCCTTGTGGGGCACTGGTGTTCAGGATAATTGTGGCGGAGGTGTTGCTGCCTATCCCTACTGATTGCGGTCTGTTGGTCAGGAAATCAAGGATCCAGTTGCAAAGGTAGGTGTTGAGTCCCAGGACTAGGGTCGAGATGGAATTGCAAATGTGGGATTTAGGTAGCTGAGGGCATGACAGATAACAATGGGCTAAAAAAGGTAGATGATATACATGAGGTCAAAGATGGTGGAATAGAGCATTCTGGGGCTAATCTTTGTTGGTCTCGAAGAGGTTACAAATATTGGAATATGAATCCATAATGTGATTTAATGACAATTTTAATTTCAGTGGATTAGATTATGGGATGATCGAATTGAGTTGTTTCAAATGATTAAAGGATTTGATTCAATAAAGAGAACTATTTCCTCTGGCTGGGAGGCCAAAAAAAGGGATATAACCTTAAATTAGGAAGAAGGATAATGGAAATCTGGACTCTTGTCTTCAAGAAACTGAAGCTATGTTAATTGAAATTTTTAGTTTTGTTCATTGAGGAATATAGAACCAAGGTGGGAAATTACAGTTAGGATATAGATCTTTCATATTTTAATTGACTTACATTAATAATCAGGCTATGGGGCTAGGTACGGTTCTTCTGTTCTGATTTTCCAAAGGCTTAAATTTAAGATTCTCATTCCCATGCTTAAATCACTTCATTCCCTCATAGCTGGTAATATTGTCACATACAACTACCCTCCTCCATTCTGCCAACTCTTCCTTTGTGCCAATATTAACTGCCACCCCGTTTGGATGCCCTCTCTAATCTCTTCTTGACTCCTCCCTTTTAAAAAAGCAGTCTATGTCCATGCCAGCTGCAGCACTTTGGCATGGACAGCTAACATTAATGCCACAAAAGTGCCAGGCAATGACCATTACCAAAGACCCATGACATTCAGTGACATTGACATTTTTGAATTCCTCTATTCCGGGTGTCACTACTGAATAGAAACTCAGCTGGACCAGCTATAGTATGGTGGCTATGAGAACAGGTCATAGGGTAGGTATCCTGTGGTGAATGACTCAATTGTGACATCCCAAGACCTGTCCACAATATACAAGGCATAAATCAGGAGTGCGATGGAGTACTCTTGCCTAGATGAGTTCAACACCAGTCACTCTAAAGAAGCACAACACCATCCAGGACAAAGCAGCCCATTTGATTGCCACTCCATCCACTGCCTTAAACATTCATTCCTTTTACCACTGGTGCAGGCTGCTTCAGTGTGTACCATCTACCAAATGCGCCACAGTTACTCGTCCAGGCTGCTCCAACAGAATCTCCTCAACCCACTACAAAGTGGACAAGGGCAGCAGGCTCGTGGGAACACCACCACTCGCAGGTTTCCTTCCAAATCACACACCCCTACCTAATTTGGAAATAAATTTCTGGTCCTTAGTAGTTGAGGGGTCCAAATCCCATGTCCTAGTCAACAGCGTTCTGTGAGTACCTTCATCAGAAAGACCATAGCAGTTCAAAAAATTGACTCACTGCCTTCATGGGGACAATTAAGCCTTGTCAGTGGTGCCCAGATCTTGATGAAAATGAATAAATAAAAACTCCTTATAACCCACCTTCCTGGCCAGATATTTGGGGAGTACACCTCATACCTCCTTTGCACAACACCATTTTAAAATATATTTTCCTATGACATAGAAGGAAACTGAACCATCAAGTCTTTGCTGGCTATGTGTAATTATATTTCTCTAAAACACCTTTAAGTAGTTTCCACGCTAAACATGTTACTTAAATGTAAATTTTGAAGTTACAATTCCGAACAGTAAATTCCAAACATCCACACATTTAGCAGTCACAAATTCTCAGTCAAAACGCACCTGGTGTTCCTGGCGAGGTGCTGCATGCTTGCAGCATGGCTGGAAAACTAGTGCAAGCTGCATCCAATTTGTCCCTTATCTACGGCCACCCTCATCTCATAGTTTCTGTAGCCTTCATACGGCTCCTAAATCAAAAGAATACAAATACTGCTGCAGAAAGTGAAAAGAGGCTCAAGAGGCAAAAGAAAGGGATTACTTTAATTCAGAAAGTTGAGTTATTGGACAAAACACAGGTGCGATGACTGCTGCAGCAGCTGATTGTTTGGTTGGGATGGGTGGATCGATGGTCAGGTTTATCTAAAAAATCTAAATTCTGCAGCCAGTAACAAAGTAACATCAAGTTCGTGTAAAATTGGGAGTGAAAACGAGGAAGTGTTGTACCTGTGGATTGGAAACATGCCTGAGGGTGGAGTGGTTATCTGTGAGAAAACCATATGCAAGCATTATTTAGCATGCAAAACATGGTGGAGCGGTGTGAAGAATCCTTCAATGCAAGCAAAGAATGGTTTGAGAACTTTAAGAGGTTACAACATGAAACTAACTAGTGAGAATGTATCTGTGGACAACAATGCAGATTATAAAATTATTAGATTATAAAATTAATTGAGGGAAAAAGATATTTACTGGAGCAGGCCTTCAATACTGAGTGGTATGGATTAGGTTACTATATGGTGAATGTCCCTTTAAGACATAGTACAGGAGTGTGTGTGTGGGGGGGGGGGGGGCGTCATTATGACAACAGCAGAAGATAACGACGTGTTGATGTTTTGGTTCAGTCAGAAAAGAGAGGGAGGAAGAGAGAGACACTGCCTGCTGGTCTCTGTATCGATGGATGAAAAACAATAACTGTGTCTGTCACTACAATCCACGTATGGAATTTTGGAATAATCTAGTGGAGTCCATTTTGTCGTTAACCTGTAGAGGGAAACAGGTATTTCTGTGGACGGCCACGTCTCGAATGCCTTTCGGGGTGGCAGATACTTCGGAAGAAAGCAGTGGAGATCATCAGTGACTGAGGTGTCGTATAGGTTCCATCATGGAACATTTGGATTTCGTAATTTCTCTCTATTCTCTCTCTACATTTCCTCTTCAGTCAACAGTGGTTTTGCAAAAGCCTTTGCTCACGTTTCACCTTATGGCTTGCTGAACTGAACTTTGAGAACTATTCCTGGACTGGGAGTTTGGGAATTGCCACACACACACTTTGGGTTTAGTTTTGAGGGTTAGTGTTTAATATCTAACGTTTTTATTTTCTTATTCTTATGTAGTTATTAACAAAATAGTTTCTAACACTTATACATGACTCGGTGTGTTTCTTTTGATGCTGGTACGTAAAACGAGACCCCCCCCTTATGATGGGAAAGGATGCTGACAAGAGCATACATCAGGAAGCAAAGAGAATATCAGGGTTCAAGGCAGCCAAGAATTGGCTAACTACTTCTTTGTGGCAATACTGTGGGGCTACACAGTGAAGCTGTCTGTGCTGTATTAGTCAAAGAACCCAATGTGTTCAACGGATAATCCCTCGCAATTTCTGTGAGCTCCAACAAGATTCCACCACCAGATTCAATTTTGCTTCCCTCTCCTTCCTCTTTCCGCTCTTCAAAGGGACCATTCCCTTTGTTAGTCCCTGGTCAGGTCATCGACCCTCACCAACCACTCCCCACCCTACAGCACTTTTCCAAGCCACCACAGGAAAACCACTGTGGTTCACTTCAGCTATCCTGACAGCAGTCTATATCCCACCCCAGCCAGATGTGAAGCCTGCACTCAAAGAACTATACTCTGTGATCAATAACCTTGAAATGGGATACCCTGAAGCCCTCTTCATCATAGCCAGTGACTTCAACCAGGACAGCAAGTGTGTTACAAAAATACTAGCAGCACATATCCTGTCCCACCAGGAGCCCAAACACCCTTAACCATTGCTAAACAACCATCAAAGACACCTACCGAGCCACCTCCCGCCCCCACCCACACTTTGGTAGATCAGACCTCAGGCTGTGCTCCTTCTCACTGCATACAAACAGAAGCTGAAACGTGAGGATCCAGTACAGAAAGTCGTACTGTGCTGGTCTGAGGAGATAGATGAGCTTCTGTGACTGTTTTCAGTCGGTAGGACTGGTCCATGTTCAAAGACTCAGTGGCCAGCCTAGATGATTATGTCACCACCATCATGGACTTTATCAGCAAGCCTGTAGAGGACTGTGAACTAAAGAAGTCAATCCGGGTGTTCCCAAACCGGAAACCATGGATGAACCGGGAGATCCACTCTCTACTGAAGTCTGGGACTGCGCCATTCAAATATGGTGACCTTGACCAATGTAAGAAATCAAGGTATGACCTCAGGGATGCCAAGAGACAATACCAGTCCAAAATTGAGTCCCAGAGTTAGTTATGGCAGAGCTTACATGCTATAATGTGCTACAAAATTAAGTCGGGCAGCATCGCCAACAACAGCACATCCCTTCCTGATGAGTTTAATGCATTCTATGCATGTTTTGAACAGAAGGGGATTGGAATGTCACCACCCACCCTGACAGCCTCCAATGCACCTGAACCCACAGAGACTGTCGCAGACATAAGATCAGTCTTCCGGAGAGTGAACCAAGAGACAAAACCAGTCCAACACTGGCCCAGATGGTGTCCCTGGACGTGTTCTTAGATCTTGTGCAGATCAGGTGGTGGGGGTATTTGCAAACATTTTTAACCTTTCCCTACTTCACTCTGAGATTCCCACCTACTTTAAATAGAGCACTATCATCTTAGTAACTAAGAAGGTAACATGCCTTAATGACTACCTCCCAGTGGCTCTGACACCCACCATCCTGAAGTGCTTCAAGAGGCTGGTCATGGCACGCATCCCAGACAAACTCAACCCACTGCAATTTGCCTACTGCCGAAACAGGTTTACGGTGGATGCCATCTCCCTGGCCCTACACTCATCTCTGGAGCATTTGGATAGTAAAGACATCTATGTTAGACTATTGTTTATTGACTACAGCTCTGCCTTCAATACTATAATTCCAAGCAAAATCATCTCCAAACTCCTAGACCTGGGATTCAACACTTCCCTATGCAACTTCCTGACCAACAGACCGCAATCAGTAAGGATAGGCAGCAACACCTTCACCATGATTATTCTCAACATTGGTGCCCCACAAGGCTGCATCCTCAGCCCTCTACTCTACTCCCTATACACTCATGACCGCATGGCCAAATTCTGCTCTAACTCCATCTGCAGGTTTGCAGATGATACCACTGTAGTGGGCTGAATCTCAAATGATGATGAGTCAGAGTACAGGAAGGAGATTGAGAGCCTAGTGGCATGGTGCTATGACAACAACCTTTCCCTCAATGTCAGCAAAACGAAAGAGCTGTTCATTGACTTAAGGAAGGGGAGTGGGTGGGGGGCAGTGCACAAGCTCCTGTTTACATCAACAGTCCTGAAGACAAAAGAATTGAGAGCTTCAAGTTCCTAGGAGTGAACTTCACCAACAACCTGATCTGGTACAACCATGTAGATGCCATGGCCAAGAAAGCTCTTACCAACCCTTCTACTTCCTTAGGATGCTGAAGAAATTTGGCATGTCTCCTTTGACCCTCACCAATTTTTATTGATGAACCATTGAAAGCATCCTATCCTGATGCATCATGGCTTGGTATGGCAACTGCTCTGCCCGAGACTGCAAGAAACTGCAGAGAGTTGTGGACGCAGCTCAGCACATCACGGAAACCAGCCTTCCCTCCATGGACTCTGTCTACACTTCTCGCTGCTTCGGTAAAGCAGCCAACATAATCAAAGACTCCACCCACCCCAGACGTTCTCTCTTCTCCCCCCTCCCATCAGGCAGAAAATACAAAAGCCTGAAAGCACATACTACCAGGTTCAAGGACAGCCTCTGTCCTACTGAAGACCATTGAACAGTCCCCTTGTACAATAAGATAGACTCTTGACCTCACCATCTACCTCGTTATGGCCTTGCACCTTATTATCTGCACTTACTCTGTAACTGTAACATGTTATGCTCATGTGGAGTTTGTGCATTTACCCCCAAAACTCAATTCCCTCATCCATTCTCTGGCCCAGGATATAATAAAGACCTTAAAAGCCTATTACACTACACATACTTTTGACCAGGTCAGTGGTGTGATCAATGCTGATCTGAATCTCATTGTTATTTAATGCTGGAAAGAATATGATATTGTCAACTGTATCACAAGCATTAAAGAATACATAGACGAATCATAACCACAGAGAGTAAATGCATGTTGACGGAATTTGTGGAAGGAAGTGGTCAATAATTTCATCAGATTTCCTTCACTGGGTGAGATAGTAAAGCGCATTGTAAGTCTGGCATGTGAAGTGGAAGGTGAGGCTTCAGTGTCATTGAGGAAAAGGAAGTGGAAGAACTGATAGAGGCTGATAGTGCAGAACTGACTGCAGAAATGGAAGAAACTGAAAATAAAACGATGATGAAGTAGATATAGAAGAGGAGCATGAGGAAATGGGAGAAGCTAGTTGGGACTTGCACAAACTCAGTGAAGTTTTTTGGTGTGCAAACCAGCTAGCTGATGTGCTTCTCAGTTATGCTCCCTCCATGAAGTAAAATCTTAAAATCAAAAGAAAAATTGATCAAGGACTGTGCCTATACCAAAAAAAATTTAAGAATATTCAAAGAATAAGAAATCTGCTGCTGATCACCTTGTTCTTCAACAAAGCCCATTTGCCAACCTCTTGTTTTCCGTCATCCTTCTTGCCATCATATCAGGTGTCTTCTCTGCCACCTATCTCTTCTGCCTCTATGGTCGATCTAGGTGACCTTGCTGAGGAGCAGTAATCTGAATGCATCATTGTTTTTGTTATTATATAGTTAGACAAGTTTATTAATAGTTACATTATTATTTATTATACATTACCTATGTCCTGTACTTACCCTTTTCTGATTTCATACATCAAAATGGTATTCACAATTTTTTGAGATGCACATCCTTTTATCAAATATATCCTCTATGATTCAAAGGCTGGATGCCATGTAAGTTATCTCCAGATTGTTTTATTGCCTAGCACAACCAATGTATAACTCTGGAGATGCAAAGATTCAGATTTACATGATATTTCTGATCAAGTTCATACAGTCACACAAATTATGGGCAGAGGTAGGTTAGTCAGACTTTCAGGCCTGCTTTGCTATTTAATATAATTGCTGATCTGAATGTAATATTAACTCCACTTTCCCTTTAACTTGATACGTGATACTCCAAATGTAGTCTAACCAATGTTTTGCAACATGAAATCTCAACAGGTTCCTTTTCTGACCCCACTAAAGACTTTGGCTTAGTTAAGGGCATCCTAAGAGAAGGGCATCCTTCTCAAATATGTCTGCCCCCAGAAATTTATCTCCATCTTACATCTGTTATATGATGGCATGCAAGCCATTATCTTAACCAATGGACCCATGAGAGTAAATCCCAAGCTTAACAAATGGCTTCTCCACTACACTATCCACCTGTTTCGCCACTTTCAGTGAGCTATGGATTTGCACCCCCAGGTCTCTCTGTATATCAATGCTCCTAAGCGTAGTAGGAGAGCACATGGCTGTCACGTGACAGTAACAACACTGACCCCCCCCCCAGTCGGAGGACAGCATTGCTCCTTGGATCGGAAGTGACACCACTGTCAATCAAGGTGTGGTTCCATCCCACCCATCAGATGTGGGCATAGGGATTGGCCCTGGAGAGCACCTTTGTTCCTGGACCTGCCTGACCATTGGCCTGTCTAAATCACCTGGCCAGACTCCACCCAGCACTATAAAAGAGTGTTGCACTGCCCTGGCCCTTCCTCTTTCGACTGCCCCAGGGGTAGTGAAACCACGCTGCAGAGACCACCGGTAAGGGTGTGCACCACCGTGTGTTTTGGGAGCATCTTAGTCAGATTCCAGGGAGTGTTAGAGCCAGTGCTTGTCTAGGTCAAGGTATTCAGGCATTGAAGTATTTATCCCTTGATAAGCTGCACCTTGTTTATTGTGTGTGTGTGTATCTCATCCTCATTGCGATTCCCCCTCACGTTCGCAGTCTCCTGTGTGTGTGTGTGTGTGTGTGTGTGTGTGTGTGTGTGTGTGTGCATCTGTTCCCATTCATTCTGTCCCTGCATTTGCCTTTGTGATTAAACTACCTTTAAAATCCAAAGCCTGTGTCCAGAACCCTCCATCTTTAAGATTCCAAAAGAACTTTTTCACACAGCACTATTTACTCTATATGTCCAACCAGAATTTTACTTCCCGAAGCATATTACTTCACATGTCTGAATTAAATTCTATCTGCCACCGCTCTGTCCAACTTTCCAACTGATCTACATTCCACTGTATCCTTAGACAACCTTCTTCACTCTCTATGACTCCATCAATTTTTGTGTCATCTGCAGGCTTACATTCTCATATGTATAACAAAGGTAAACTTGGTACACCACTTGTTACAGACTTAAGGTCAGAAAATCTCTCACTTTTAAACCTCAGCTATCACAGGTCTAGACTGTCCAACTTTTCCTTATTAGACAACCTGCCCATTCCAGGTATTAAAAGAAGTGAAAATCAAAACACAACTGCTGATGCTGCTGTAATCTCAGGACAAGCTGCATCTCTGGGAAGAGAAACAGAATTAACGTTTTAGGTTGAAGACCCTTCATCAGAATTCAGCCCTGTTTCTCTTCCCACAGATGTGGCCTGACTTGTTGAGTATTTCTGCTGGTTTCTGTTTTTATTTTATATTCCAGGTGTTTTCTTCTAAACCTTGATAGAACCGCTTCCAATTTGTGAACATCTTTCCATAAGTAGAATATACTGTACACAATATTCCAGCTGTAATCTCAAAAACGTCATATGAAACTGAAGTAAAAGTGCCCTACTTTTGGGTCAAAGGGCGTGTTTCCATGCTGTATAACTCTATGACTCTACTTGCAG
Organism: Pristis pectinata; assembly: GCF_009764475.1. Lineage (NCBI taxonomy): Eukaryota > Metazoa > Chordata > Chondrichthyes > Rhinopristiformes > Pristidae > Pristis > Pristis pectinata. Next base: position 20,525,611 of record NC_067405.1, read on the forward strand.
TACCTGCACACCATCCCATTGCCAGTCATGCATGAGGACACCCAGATCCCTTTGCATCTCAGAGCTCTGCAATCGGATGGACAGTGGGTCAGTATTCCAGACCTTTGTCTGCTCCACAAGCTGATATACTTGAGATCTAGAGTGCTGACCTTTGGAGGTATCTTCCACAAAAAAAGATTTTTCAAATTGTTCTGCTGCAAGTGTTTTAAAGCAATGAATGTTACTCTGGCTGAAATTTTAAAGTACAAAGTGAAGAGAAGAATTAAAAGGCTGGAAGTATGCCATACAAATAGAAAGTGCTGAAAATATGTAACAAGTCAATCAGTCTCTGTAAAATGAAAGGACAAGACACGTCACTTAAATATGTACCATTCAAAACTGAAGACTTTGAAATGCACTTGCTCTTGAGATCCTAACATTATAATTTATATTAATTACTTTGATGAAAATCTGAGTGTATTGTAGGCAAATTTGGTGATACAAGATAGATGAGAAAGTAAGTAAGGATGCAAAGAGTCTGCAAAGTGATATAGATATGTTAAGTGAGTGACAAAAAAATTCAGATTGAGTATGAAGTGGGGAACTGTGAGATTATCCACCTTGTTAGAAAGAATAGAAAAGCAGAACATTATTTAACTGGGATAGAACTCCTAAATACTGGTGTGTAGAAGGATTAAGTACCCTTGTACATGAAGCAGAAGAAGTTAGTGTACAGGTACTGCAAGTCATTAGGAAAGCAGATAGAATGTTGGTGATTATTGTAAAATAGATGGAATATAAAAGTAAGCACAACTGCAACAATGTTTTGGTGAGACCACACCTACAACACCGCAAATAGGTTTTGTCTCCTCATTTACAAAGGGGGTGAAGTTCAGAAGATTTACTAGTTTGATTCTTGGCTAACGGTCTAACATATGAGGAAAGTTAACTAGGTTATGCCTGTATGCATTGAAGTTTAGAAGAATGAGAGATGATTGTATTGATATGTGTAAGATTCTGAGAGGAATTAACAAACTAGCATGCCTGGCCTGCTGAGTTCCTCCAGTATCATTGTTTTTCATCTTTAACAAAATAACTGCTGAGAGGGAGATTCCCTTCATGGGGGAGCCTTGAATTAGAGGGCATGGATTCAGAATAAGGGTCTTCCATTTAAAATGGAGAATACCTCATTAGCAACATTTTTTGGACATGTCCAAGTTATTGCCAAGTTATTACTGAGTTCCTCCAGCAGGTTGTTTGTTGCTTGTATAATTTCATACCTGATTCCTTTTTTAACAAGGTCAAACCTGACCCCACACAATCCTTGCATCTGAGTACTTTCTTTACATAACCTTGACAATATTTAATTTTTTTAAAACTTATTCTTAACAATCTAGTTTTTTTATTTAATTGCATCCTCTTCCAGTGCAAAGTTAACAGATTGTTTTGCATTATATACTTCAGCTTGCACCAAATTAACATTGCTGTTGGCCACTTCCAACAACAGGTGCTGAGAATCTAAAACATTTGCTGTGGCTAAGTAATAGCCACCCACAAAATAAGTGAATACAGTTTTGTCTTTAATATTTGAAATGGAACGAAGAGCATGAAGGCTTGTCCAGACTCTTTCCAGGGACCACTCTAGGTCACAAAAGGCCCTCCATTTGGTTAACCTTTCTGCCCCAGGGAGCCAAGGGGTGCTCTTGCCTCAAAGTATATCCTCATGAGATGGGTAATATGCCTGGAATCTCAACAGTTCCTGGCAGCTCACCCCAGTTACTGAAATAAGGCCTCATGCTGACGCTCAAATTGATCATTATAAAAATGGAAATTATATGATTAATATTGAGAAAAGTAATAAGGAGAAATAAAAATGAATATGGGCAAATGGAGTATATCCTCTAGGGATCATGGAAGTTTTATGTGTGGGAAAACAATCTAGGAAATACAAATAATAATAGTAATAAAGTAAGAAGATAGTCTGTGTTTTACCTAGTTACCCATGGTACTTGGAGGAACTTTGTAGTGCTTTTCCTGAAAGGAAAGGTTGTGCAGTTTCCACCTATTGTACTGACATAGACTTAATAATCTGAGTGCTCTTTCTTTAGGTCATGCTTTCCTTTGATCCCATCCAAAGTAAACTTGTTCTACAATTCAAAATAAACTTCTTTCTTGGGTTGTAAGGAAATAAGCTTCCACTTGGAAGCAGAGAAGTACCAGTTCTCTCCCAAAAGGTAAAGAAACATTTTTATTGCCATCAATATAACAACTTCCTTCCCAAAACTGGAAACCAGCTGTCCTGACATAGCCTCTCTCTTTCCTAATAACTTTAACTCACTGTCTCCCCCTGGAGCTTGAATGTCTGTGCTACCTTACTGATGGAAATATTGCGACAGATGCAACCTTTCTCCATTATGACTAAACATCTTGTTAATTATTTTCATAATCACCTTTGGAAAGTTTCAAAGAATCAATTTTCCAGCTATCATATGAAAACAAGGATAGAACAACCAGATTCCGACAGTGAAGAGGATTATTTTACATTTACAAAGAATCATACATGAAGAGAATCTCCTAAGGTGACTCATAAAGCATGAGCAAAATTGACGGTATGCCCATGGAAGAGCCACTTGGACTGGTCCTCGTCTATTTTGCTTGTCAAACATAGAAATCATGGTACCCCTTGCTACTTCTCTGGCATAATTTTGTTTGAAAATCAAAAACTGAACCTGCTGGGAATCTGTGGAAAGATGCTAGCTAACCTGCTGAGTATTTCAAGAATTTTTTTAATGGAGATATTTTTATTTGGTCTTGTTATGTGGGCATCCCTAGCAAGTGTGCAACATATATACTCAATTCTTATTAGAGAAACAAAGGACTGCAGATGCTGGAATCTGGATGAAAAACATTATGATGCTGGAGGAACTCAGCAGACCATCCAGCATCCATGGAGAAAAGCAGGCGGTCAATATTTTAGGTCAGGACCCTTCTTCAGGACTGAAGATAGGAAAAGAGGAAGCCCAATATATAGGAGGGATAGGCAGATCAGTGATAGTTGGACAGAAGTTGTTAAGAAGCTGATGGCAAACAGACTTTTTGAACCAAAGCAGTCCTTTTGGAAAAGGTTGTTGTAGCAGTTGTCATAACTGTGGGATGATTAGAGGGCAATTAAGAGTAAAAAATCTGATCTGGATCTAGGCTTACATATAGATGAAACCACATAAGAAAGGACATAAATAGATCTTTAAGATCAACAAACAATCTACTGGAAGAACTCAGCAGATCAAGCAGTTCCAGATTTCAGCATCTGCAGTCTCTTGTATCTCTCTGGATTTTTAAGATAATATTGTCAACATTACTGATCCAAAGGTTTATTTTAGTTGCAAATTTAAATTTCTCAGTCACCTCAGTGACATTTGAACTATTTAGTCCAGATCATAACCACTGTACAACTGTTCCTGATTAATGCCTCTGCAATTTTCCCCACTTTTAACACGTCCTAAGACCTGTTACAGGAAACGGTGATATGAAACATTTGTGATCAATGTCATTTTTTTCAGAATTAGTGCCAAGGTATTTCCTAATTCTTACACAATATTTTAAAGGAGATTTTAATCATATGGAATTGCCTTGTGAGACTTGTTTAAAACACTGTCAATCAAAAATGTGGATATTTATACAGAATAGTACTGATGACATTCCTATCTAAGTAGTTTATGAAGAGTAGTAACTTAAGCTATCCATAGATACATTTATCACTTTCACAAATATGAAATCTCACAATTGATCTTTGTTATGAACAAATCTGTCTTAATTAGTGTTGATGTTAAACAAAGGAAGTTTACATTGTTGAAACAGATTGAGATAAAAATCATGCTTATATAAATGGAAGATGTTAATAAGCCAAGATGACATACGTGTTCAAGTAGTATCTCAAAAATCACAGATATTTTGTCCTAGATGCTCATAGAAGAGTTTATAGGTGCCTATTTAACGTGTGCAGGAAATAACTAATTTTACTTCTGCACAAAATTTAAAAGCTAACCAAAGTTGCATCAATTGAATGACTTTTAGAAATCATTTTTTTTACCCAAAGAGTTCTGCATTTACAAATTTAAGTATTTTTCTCAACATATTCCACCCATATAGAATTTGTTGGATGCATTCTGACTTAATTCATTTCTTAACTATGTCAGATCCTTGGTCTGACTTTCTCTTCAGCAGGAATTACAATGCTATCTCATCATTTAAACTCTGTAATAAAAGATGTGGATGGATTATCAGCTGAGTTATAGGAACAAGGAATTGCTTAAATATTCAATAAAAGTAAAATACTGTGGATATTCAAAGTAAAAATGGAAAATGTTGGAAGTCTCAACATGTCAGGCAGAAGTAAGTGTTTCCAATCATTGTGGAGAGATAAGCAGAGGTATGTTTCCAATCAATGACCACTTGTAAAATATTCAACCAGAATTTGTTAAAGTGGGCCTTTGCTAACTGTGCTTGATTAGTTAAATGTATTTCCTGGACCCTTTTGGTCAAACGTGTGTCACGAACCAGCAACAAAAGAAACACACTGAGCATGATTTAGTGTTAAAAACTATTTTATTAATCACTACTTATGATAATACGTAAAATAAAAGTAAAAATGTTAGTATGTTAGAATTCAAGAATGTTAAACCTCGAACGTTAACCCCAAAACTAAACTCGTTGTGTGTGTGTGTGTGACAAAGTCCAAAACTCCCAGTTCCTGAATGGTTCTTAAAGTTCAGTTCTGCAAGCCATAAGGTGAAACATGAGCAAGGGCTTCTTCAACAACCACCGTTGTCTGAAGATAAGATGTAGATGTAGAAAAACAGAGAGAGAGAGTACATACGAAATCCAAATGTTCCACGATGGAACCCAAACGACACTTCAGTGTTCACTCGGTAGTGACTTCCTCACCCCGAAAAGCATCCGAACCGTGGTCGTCCACACACAAATACCTGTTTCCTTCTACAGGTCAGCAACAAAGTGAACTCCACCGGATTACTTCCAACTTCCATACATGGATTTCAGTGGCAAACACAGTTATTGTTTCTCATCCATCGATAGAGAAAACAAGCAGGCTGGTGTCTCTCTCCCTTCTCTCTCTCTCCTTCTTCTTCTTCTGACTTCTTCAACAACGTCATTACGTCCTTTATCTTCTATTGACGTAAGCACGCCCCACACACACATACACACACACTCTCTATCTTAAAGGGACTTTCACTGAGTCCATAACACCTCCCACCTAAAAAAAAATTTTCCCAAGAAAATTTTAACCGCGCATAGAGTTAGTAATGTTAATAATTATCACGCTACACAACTACAGACTATCAGATTAGTACAGATACATGTTTCCCATTTAACATCGAGAAAGACAATCAGCAATCACATTATCTTTGCCTTTAATGTGAGTTATCATGAGATCAAACTCTTGCAAAATTAAACTCCAGTTTAACAGCCTTCTGTTCTTGTTTTTGACTCGGCTCAGAAACACCAATGGGTTATGATCTGTATACACAGTCAATGGTTTCTGAGCGGTGCAAACATATACACTGAAATGTTGCAAGGCTAAAACAAGCGACAGTAATTCTTTCTCTATGGTGGAATAATTCTTTTGATGCTCATTAAATTTCTTTGAAAAGTAAGCTACAGGATGGTCAATATCATCAAGGTCACCCTTCTGCAACAACACAGCTCCTGCAGCTTCATCACTGGCAACTACTGCTAATGAAAATGGCTTTTCAAAGTCAGGTGTTCTGAGCACAGGATGGTAGCATAAAATGGCTTTCAGCTTCTTAAATGCTTCTTGACAAGAATCTGTCCAAACAAACTTTACTCCCTTCTTCAGAAGATTAGTTAGGGGAAGAGCAATATCAGTAAAATTTTTACAAAATTTTCAATAATATCCAACCATTCCCAAAAATCTTCTAACAGTCCTCGTACCTGTGGGAATAGGGAACTCAGATATTGCTTGAACTTTTGCCTGAACAGGAGCTTGCTTGCCTTGACCTACAACATAACCAAGATACGTCACAGTGGCATGGCCAAATTCACTTTTAGCCAAGTTAACTGTAAGGTTAGCCTTGGAAAGTCTTTCAAACAACCTTTCTAACGCAGAGATGTGATCCTCCCATGTATCATTCCCAGTCACTAAGTCGTCAATGTAGGCATCTGTATGTTTTAACCCATGAATCACTGAATTAATCATTCTTTGAAATGTTGCCGGAGCATTTTTCATTCCAAATGGCAAAACATTGTATTCATACAATCCAGAAGGGGTTACAAAGGCTGAAATCTCCCTTCCTCTATCTGTTAATGGAACACACCAGTACCCTTTTAATAGGTCAATCTTTGTAAGAAATTTTGCCTTTCCCACTCTGTCTATGCAATCATCCACCCTAGGAATAGGGTAAGCATCTGACTTTGTTACAGCATTCACTTTCCTGTAATCTGTGCAAAATCTGACAGTTCCATCAGGTTTAGGTACAATAACACAGGGCGAACTCCAATTTGAAGTAGAATGTCTAATAATATCATTTTCCAACATGTATTTTATTTCCTGATCAACAAGTTTACTTTTTTCCACATTCATTCGATATGGGTGTTGTTTGATTGGTTTTGCATCCCCAACATCAACATCATGGGTAATTATCGATGTTCTGTTTGGAACATCTGGGAACAGATTTTTAAATTTTAAAATTAATTCTCTCATCTGTTGTTTTTGTGAAACTTGTAAATGGTCCAACTTCGTTTCAAGGTTCTCCATGATATTTTGGTTTTTTAGTTTCGATGGAACAATATTTGGTCTAAATTGGCCTTCCTCAACATCAACATCAGGCATTCTAGAAACAACCTTTACATCATCCACCAAGGCCACAACTGAATCCCTCTCATAATAAGGTTTTAGCATGTTTACATGACAGAGTTGTGTTTTCTTGCATCTATCTGGTGTTTTGATTATATATGTTAGATCAGTCACTCGAGATTCAATAACATAGGGTCCAGAAAAGCGAGCTTGCAAGGGATTACTTTGGCTAGGGAAAAATACCAACACCTTTTGCCCCACTGCGAATGTCCTAGGCCGAGCACGTCTATCAAAATATGTCTTCATTCTTATCTGGCTTGTTTTCAAATTCTCTCTCGCTAGCTGGCAGACTCTCTCCAACCGAGTTTTAAATTTTTGGACATAGTCCAACAGACTCAAGTGAACTTCCTCATTAACCCATTGCTCTCTCAACAACTCCAAAGGTCCTCTCACCCTATGTCCAAACACAAGCTCAAACGGACTAAATCCTATTGACTCCTGGATCGATTCTCTAACGGCAAACAAAAGTAAATGGATACCTTCGTCCCAATCCTTGGTGTTTTCAAAGCAATAAGTCTTCAGCATATTTTTGAGAGTAGAATGAAATCTCTCCAGAGCTCCTTGAGATTCTGGGTGATATGCAGATGATACAATCTGCTTTGCTCCCAGCTCATAGACTATTTGTTGAAAAATTTTTGACATAAAATTACTACCTTGATCAGATTGGATTTCTTTTGGCAAACCAAACAAGGTAAAAAATTTTACAAGAGCCTTTGACACCGTCTTGGCCTTAATATTTCTAAGGGGTATTGCCTCTGGAAATCTAGAAGTGGCACACATGATGGTTAACAAATACTGATTTCCAGTCTTAGACTTTGGTAATGGACCAACACAGTCCACAATCACCTTCGAAAAGGGCTCCCCAAAAGCAGGAATTGGCTTCAAAGGAGCCACAGGGGGTTTTTGATTTGGTTTACCTACCATCTGACATGTGTGGCAGGTTCGACAAAACATCACCACATCTTTTCTCAAACCAGGCCAATAGAATTGTTTCAAGATCTTCCCTACAGTTTTATTCACCCCAAAATGACCACCCAAAGGCATACTATGGGCCAGGTTTAAAATCTCATCCCTATAAACTTTTGGAACAACAACCTGATGAATAACTTCCCATTCCTCATTAACAGGAACATGAGGAGGTCTCCATTTCCTCATTAACACTCCATTTTTGACATAGTATCCAGTTGGCACTTTTTCAATCTCCTCATATGAGAGTGCTTTTTCTTTCAATTCTGTCAACTCAGGGTCCTTTGTCTGTTCCACCATAAAATCCTTCCTCAACAAAGACAAATCTTTAAATTCAGGCTCACTATAAGGATGTTGATCCTCCAGTGAAGACAGAAAAGTCTCAGATAAGGCATCATAATTTTCTTCCTGTTTAGGACTGTCACAAGGAACCACATCAGACTGCACCGGACTGTCTGTCTTGGCTAATTCTCTAGCTCTAGCTCGAGTCACCGCACATGATGGGTAAACATCTGGATCATCCTCAGACTCATCAATCCTTGGTTTGGTTGTTAACCGTACCACAGGATCACTTTCTCCATCTGCAAGGTCATTTCCTAATAACAAAGAAACTCCTTCCACTGGCAAACTAGGTCTTATCCCTATCTCGACTGGTCCTTCTACGAACTTTGACTTTAAAATCACCCTGTGAAAAGGGACAGACATGGTCTCACCTGTAACACCTCGTACTAGATTTACTTCACCAGTGTCACTTTCTTCACCAAAATTTAAAACACTGTCCAGCAAGAGAGATTGACTAGCCCCAGTATCTCTAAGAATTTTCACTGGCACCTGGGGTGACTCATCATTCAGTGAAACAAAACCCTCTGATACATACGAACGGAATTCCTTTCTCACCTCCTCCAACTTTTCCGCTTTTCCCTCTTGCAAGGACTGATCTTTAACAGCATCTCCTAAACCTTTTTGATTTTTAATTGCCTGAAAGCAAGCATTGGGCCCAGCTTCCTTCTTTTTCTTCAAAAGGGCACAATTAGATATCACGTGGCCAGGTTTCCTACAGTAATAACAAGTACGCTCAACAGGTTTCTCCAGCCCTGGCTTCTTTTCATCTTTTCCTTTTTGATTACCTCCCAATTTAATCTCTGGTTTACCTGGATTGTCTTTGTAACTCTTTTGAAAGGTTTTAGGTTGTCCCCATTTTGATTTATGGGTTAAAGCATAATCATCTGCCAACCTAGCAGTTTCTTGTAAAGTTTCCACTGCCTTTTCATTTAAATATGTTGTTAATTCAGCTGGAACACATCTTTTAAAGTCTTCCACTAGTATCAATTCTGTCAATTTATCATAATCCCCATCTACATTTTTAGCCAGGCACCATCGTTCAAAACATATTCTCTTTCCATTGGCAAATTCCATATAAGTCTGATCTGCAGATTTCCTCAAGTCTCTGAATTTTTGTCTATAAGCCTCAGGTACCAATTCATAGGCCTTCAATATAGCTTGTTTTACCTTGGTATAATCAGCTGCATCCTCAACAGACAAAGCAGAATAAGCTTTTTGAGCTTTACCTTTAATCACACTCTGTACCATAAGAGCCCATCCTTTCCTTGGCCAGTTTGAACTCACAGCAACCTTTTCAAAATGTTGGAAATACTGATCAACCTGATCTTCTTCAAACGGAGGGACTAATCGAACCTCCCTGCTGGCTGAAAAACCATCATCAGAATCAGATTCCGAACTCCTACGCTTCATTTGTAACTCATGCTGCCTCTTTTTCTCCTCGTTATCCAGCTCCATCTGCTTCATTGCTAGATCAGCCTCTATCTTCATCTGAGTTAGCTTTTGTTCGGCCTCTATCTTTAACTGGGTCTGTTCTCGTTCGGCCTCTAATCTCTTTTGTTCTCGTTCGGCCTCTATCTTTAACTGGGTTTGTTCTCGTTCAGCTTCTACCTTTGCCAGCTGCACCTGTGCCTCAGAAATTGCTATTTCACTGCCAGGAAACTGTTTTAACACTTCCTTCTCAAACACCTTCTTTTCCACATAATGGCCAGCTATCAGTCTCTGAATATCTGCCTTTCTCATAGACTGCTTTACTTCTGTAAGGTTTAGCCTTGTAGCAATCTTTATCAAATCATCCTTTTTCGCCACCTCCAATCCCTTTTGGGTTGGTGACTCCAAAAATGCCTTAATATCCATTGCTGCTGGTTTCCACACACACAAGCCAATTAAAAAGAATTTATCAGACCTCCCTCAAAAATCTTTGGATTAAATCCCGAACAAATCTCGTCAATCTGGGGTACAATCCCAGACGACACTCGTTAACCTTGGGAACTATCCCGGACGAGCCCCCAATTTTGTCACGAACCAGCAACAAAAGAAACACACTGAGCATGATTTAGTGTTAAAAACTATTTTATTAATCACTACTTATGATAATACGTAAAATAAAAGTAAAAATGTTAGTATGTTAGAATTCAAGAATGTTAAACCTCGAACGTTAACCCCAAAACTAAACTCGTTGTGTGTGTGTGTGACAAAGTCCAAAACTCCCAGTTCCTGAATGGTTCTTAAAGTTCAGTTCCGCAAACCATAAGGTGAAACATGAGCAAGGGCTTCTTCAACAACCACCGTTGTCTGAAGATAAGATGTAGATGTAGAAAAACATAGAGAGAGAGTACATACGAAATCCAAATGTTCCACGATGGAACCCAAACGACACTTCAGTGTTTACTCGGTAGTGACTTCCTCACCCCGAAAAGCATCCGAACCGTGGTCGTCCACACACAAATACCTGTTTCCTTCTACAGGTCAGCAACAAAGTGAACTCCACCGGATTACTTCCAACTTCCATACATGGATTTCAGTGGCAAACACAGTTATTGTTTCTCATCCATCGATAGAGAAAACAAGCAGGCTGGTGTCTCTCTCCCTTCTCTCTCTCTCCTTCTTCTTCTTCTGACTTCTTCAACAACGTCATTACGTCCTTTATCTTCTATTGACGTAAGCACGCCCCACACACACATACACACACACTCTCTATCTTAAAGGGACTTTCACTGAGTCCATAACACGTGGTTTGCCCTACAATTTGCTGGAATTGTAAATGTGAATACAATGCTGCATTGCTGCAGTGGTACATCTGGGATTTGGCTGAATGTCCATTAGACTCCATAACCGATAAAATTTAAGAATTGAGAAAATGTTACCCATTTACTCATTATCCATGCTGAACACAGCATCTCTTAACATTAACTCACTTAACCTGATCTGGTGTGCAATTCCAGATGCACAGAAATATTTAGTTCCACTTGCTCAAAGTTTCATTGTTTTCTAATCAGTGTTAAAAATGTCTATAATTGCTTTCAGAAGATACCTTTACCATCCCTTTCCTAATGCCTTTGTGCACCCTTCAGTTTTGTTGACTCTGGGCTTCTCAGCTTCCATGCCATCCAGTCTCTGTGCTATGCCATTCCTCCACTGTGTTTCTGATATTTGTCACCCTCATTGTTCTTAAAAATCTCATCAGAATGCTTCCCTTTGAAAGTGGCAACCCTTTCCAACATTTTTATTACGTCTTTTGAGAGTTTATCACTAAACAAGAAAAGGATGTCAGTTTTTGAATACATGTATGTTCTCCATTCTTCACCCATAAAAGTGAAGTATCATGAATATTTAATTCCTAATTTTGATCACTTTTCAACCACATCTCCCATAATGATGTTGGACCATTCATTTTTATTGGTGCCTTTGATTCAACTGTCTTGTTATGAATGAAGTTCAAACCTATTAAACTAAAATTTAGCCCAATTGGCCTTCAAGGTCTGACCAAAATGCTGCATAACTTTGTAAATCTTTGAGGATGGAGGTGATCTTATTTGGCAATAACCCAACATTACTCTTCTCATACTGTTTGAAGATGGTGACTGACAAATCAATGATCTCTTTTAGTGTCTTTCTTCGCAAGTCGAAAGTACAATACAGAATAAATTAACTTGTTTCTTTCCTATGTGTGAATAGAAGATACTATTAAACAACATTCTTTTGGTCAAGTTCAGACTTTGATAGATTTATACTCCCTTGAATTATGGTCATCTCCAAAGGCTAGTAAAGGAATACTACAGAAAAACTAACACACCCACTTTATTTGTCCTTGTTTCTACACTTTACAATCCATATTCTTTTAAATTCATGGCCTCGTCACTTAATTACTGCTTTGTAAAAATGTCTTTTCACCACTCTTTTCAGCCTTGATGGGATCTTTCATCTAACTTTTCAAATTATAAATATAGTTACCATAAAAATACCCAGAGAGGTAGTCCTCAAGACTCTAGCCATTTCCCAGATCATGTTCCTTTTTAGCTAGACTTCCAGAGACCACGTGGGTTAATGCATTTCTGACTTTTGTGCCTGCACGTTGCAGTGCAGAAGTACAGAGCACATTGGAGGCCAAATCAATCACGCCGAGCTGAGGAGCAGGATAAACTCCATGTCCACCTCTCAACTCTCTGCCAGCCACGTACCTACATTCTATTGATTCATGTTTTAATTAATTTTTATCGGTTAAGTGTGTTTTTAAGAAAATATATTAATTTTTAAATTTCTTTCTCTCAATTATTTATATCTACTTGGTTATTTTTAAATGTCTTTGATTTGAAGACGTACCAGAAGCCCAACAGGATGGTCTGAGGAAGGATTTATCACCTGAGGCCTGGTTGTTGCTCATGGACCACCCTGTAGAACGGCCACTGCAGCAAGGCTTCCAACTCAGTTGGAACCATGAGGTGCAAAAGGTTAATGTGTTGGTGGGGATTGCATGTGCAGGGTCATGAATACGAGGCCAGGTTGACCATGATCCTGAAGTAAGTGCTGCCTTCTAAATCAACAACAGTGAATTTGTCAGATTGTACAAAATTATGTATTACTACTTGAACCAATTAACTAAGACAATTTACACTGTACAGAATTTGCTAAGTACACTTATGTCGCACCAAATGTTCTCCATAGAACACTGGACTAATATCAACTACAGCTCCATAGATTCACTTATGAGCCACTATAGAAATAAGGGAACAGCTTCACATGGCATTGTGCCTGAGAAGCTTGCTAATTTTTAAATTGCTGAACTTCAGAAATCCCTTCAAATGATCATTTATTTATTATGTAAATTACTTTAATATTTGCCATGCCTGTGTAAAATACATTCCCCCTCACATCCTACCCCTATCACATTGACTAGAAATAGGATAAGTATATAAGTAAAAATAGCATCCCTTGACTGCCCTGTATAACAACTTCCCAACTAACTGCTGCCTGAGTAAAGAAAATTTTCCTGAATTCCTTACTGGATTTGTTAATATAAAGACTATTATATTTGTGGTGCTTACAAGTGGAAGCACCTTTTCCATTCTATCAAACCCTTTCATAATAATCTTAAGACTTTTATCTGGTCATTTCTCACTGGAGGCCTCAGCTTGTTTGCCTTACATCCCCATTTCAATGAATTCCAAGTATGACATGATGTTTAAATCTTCTGCCGACTTTGTCTCCATGCCCATGGATCATCACCCACCATCAGAATCAGGTTTATTATTCACTGTCTTATACAATGTGAAATTTGTTACTTTGTGGCAGCAGTACAGTGCAAAGATATAAAAAAAACTATCAATTACAAAATAAATAATGCAAAAATGGAACAATGAGCTGGTATTCCTGGGTTCATGGACTGTTCAGAAATCTGATGGCGGAGGGGAAGAAGCTGTTTCTGAATCGTTGAGTGTGGGTCTTCAGGCTCCTCTACCTCCTCCCTGATGGTAGTAATGAGAAGAGGGCACGTCCCAGACGGTAAGAGTCCTTGATGGATGCTGCCTTCTTGAAGTGTCGCCTCTTGAAGATGTCCTCAATGGTGGGGAGGGTTGTGCCCGTGATGGAGCTGGCTGAGTCTACAACCCTCTGCAGCCTCTTGTGATTCTGTGCATTGGAGCCTCCATACCAGGCTGTGATGCGACCAGTCAGAATGCTCTCCGCCGCACACCTATAGAAATTTGTAATAGTCTTTAGTGACATACCAAATCTCCCCAAACATCAGCCTATGGCCTCCCAGACAGTTATGAATCTCATTTCCTCAGGAGATCTTCCCTCCATAGCTTTATAGTGTCTCAGCCTCACACAGCCAATTCTATCTCCTGCCCAAGCAGGACTGCACTAGCAAAACCATTGTTTCAGCCTGTTCTTGCTCCACCAAAATTATTTGTTCCTACCTTGACCTGATTCCTTTTCCTCTGGTCAAGTCTCTTCCCACTTATGACACCTCTGATACCTTCCATCACTTTGAGCATTTCCAATTTCCTAATCGCATCAGGTTCATCTTTACCATGGACGTACAATCCATTTATGCATCCATCCCACATCAGGGTAGTCTGGGGGCTCTCCACTTCTTCCTTGAGCAGAGCCACAACCAGTTCCCCTCCACCCACAAACTCATTCACCTGGCTGAGCCTGTTTTCACATTGAACAACTTCTCCTTCAACTCCACTCACTTTCTCCAGATCAAAGGTGTAGCTATGGGCACAGTGGGGTATGTGGAACAGTCTTTGTTTCAGTCCTGCCAGAGTCACTCTTTTTTCCAGTACGTTGATGACTGCATTGGTGCTGCTTCCTGGACTCATTGAAAGATTGACATTTTCATTACTTTTGCTGCCAATTCCCACCCAGCTTTCACCTTCACATGGTCAATCCCTTACTCTTCTCCTTTTCTGGATGTCTCAGTCTCCATCTCAGGAGACAGGCTAGCTACTAACATCCATTACAAGCCTACCAACTCCCACAGCTATCTTGACTACTCTACAACCCACCCTGTCTCCTGTAAGAACCCTATTCCATTCTCCCAGTTACTCCATCTCCATCATATTTGCTCCATTGATGAGACTTTCCATAGAGATGCCTCTGAACTGTATTTCTTCTTTCTGAACTGTGGCTTCCCTTGACCACATCTCATCCATTTCCCACATCTCTGCTCTCATCCTCTCTCCTCCAGGGCAGAACAAAGATAGAATTCCCCTGGTCCTCACTTTCCACCCCATCACCCTTCACTTTCAACAGATCATTCTCCGCAATTTCTGCCACCTTCAAAGATTCTACCATTTCTCTCTTCCCCTTTCAGCATTTTGCAGGGACAATTGCCTTCATGACTCCTTGGTCCACTCTTCCATTTGTACCATCCACCCCATTTCTTACAGCACTTACCCTTGCAACAGCAGGCAATGCAACCCCTGTCCTTGCATGTCTTCCCTCCCCACCATTCAGGGACCCAAACAGTCTTTCTAGGTGAAGCAGCGATTCGCTTAAACTTCTTCCAATATTGCATTTGGTGCAGTAAACAAACTGCTGGAGGAACTCAGCAGGATGAGCAGCATTTGTGGAAGGAAGGGAATTATGGATATTTTGGTCTGAGGCCCTACATCAAGACTGAGAGTGGAGAGAGAAGGTAGCCAATATAAAGAGGAGAGATGAAGGGACGAAACAGTGGCCAGTAGGTCATAGGTGGACCAAGATGAGCTGAGGGGTGATGGGCAGATGGAACCAGGTGGCGGAGGAGTGGAGCTGGGAGACAGAGGCAGGGGGGTGATAAGTGCAAGCAGACAAAGGAATAAAAATAAAAATTAAAAAAGGGGTGGAGGGTGAAGGTAAAGACAGGTTGGAGGGTGATGATTGGGGACATAAAGGCTACAATCTGATAATCTGCTCCAGATGACAGCATCTGCAGTCTCTTGTGTCTCCATACTGCACTCAGTGTTCACTCAGTCTCTTCTACATTGGAGAAACCAAATGAAAATTGGGTGACTGTGTTTGTCGAGCACCTGCATTGAGTCGGCAGGGGAGATGCTGAGCTTCGTGTTGCCTGCCACTTTATATCGCCATCCCATTCCCACTCTGACCTTATGCACTTTAGCACTGTTATAATGAGGCCCAGTTTGTGCTTGAGGAACAGCACCTCATCTCATCTGGGCACACTTCTGCCTTCGGGACTCAGTACTGAATTCTACAACTTTAGGTAATTCATTTCTCTATCTGTATCAGTTATCAATCTGTGATATTGGCTCAACTTGCTTGTTTTTCTTTCCCCTTTTTTCCTCTCTGGAAGTGGAGGACATGCCCAGACTGACCTGCCGCCATTGCATTTCACAACTCCTACATACTTTATCTTC
Source organism: Pristis pectinata (assembly GCF_009764475.1). Classification (NCBI taxonomy): domain Eukaryota; kingdom Metazoa; phylum Chordata; class Chondrichthyes; order Rhinopristiformes; family Pristidae; genus Pristis; species Pristis pectinata. Next base: position 20,541,652 of record NC_067405.1, read on the forward strand.
TCACCCTCTAACTGCTATCATTCACTCATTGATCAGATAGTCCTATTTACAGCTTATCCCCATGGTTACCCCAGTTTAACTGATCAGTGACATCCCCTCTTCTTCACCCTCCCGACAGCCTAACGAGCTTCTTTTGTCTCCTCCCAATTCTGATGAAGGGTCTTCAATTTGAAATGTTAACTGTTTCTCTTCCCACAGATGCAGGCTGACTTGCTGAGGATTTCCAGCATTTTGTTTTTGTGTCTGTTGCTGAACAGTTTCACATAAAATAAAAAAAAGCAAATCAAACACATAATAAAGCCTCCAATTGTGTCATAACTTGTTCTGGTAACTTTACTGGATTAGTTCTGATTTACTTTAAACCATCAGAATCTTCAACTTCTTTCAAACTATTTGAGGCTCTACAATATACAGAAGAAAACTAATTGCAGTGGAATTGAAGATTCAAAGCATCATCTTACCATTAGCTCTTCAGAACTTCATTTGCTTCAAGCTTCTCAAAGATGGATACTTATTTTCCCAATGCAAGTTTCTCTAAACTGTGGACCGCTTGAGGTATAGAAAGAACTGATTATAAGTATATTCTGCTTTTGTATAGATATTGTTAAGTGAAATTTAAAAAAAAGGAATCTTTCGAACAGAATATATCTGATATTCAATAACCTTTGGCTTCTGGTATGGCATTTTTTTTAGAAACATTTGGTAAATCTCATTATGCTTTGATCAATTGGAAAGATTTAAATCTGTTGTGCACCAGATTAAAATTTTCATTACGTATTTATTTAATCCACAAAGGCCCAGATAATCTTGCAATACTACATATTTCTCTCAAAATATGCTGGAAAGTTTTGTCTTCTGCTACACCTGGGTAAAATTGGTTAATGTGAAAGCTTAGCTGAGTATTAGAACAGTGCTCCAATTACTATCCTGAGCACGTCAATACACATTGTCTTGAGCTGGGGAAAATGCATGGTACTTTCATGTGGATGAAGATAGTCATGGAACAATATTTCAGGACTCTCCAGACTTACTGTCCCAAATCCATGCTGTACCTTATGTATGAACCCCTCCAATTAGGTCTCTTTTCCTGCCACATCACTGAAACAGATCATGTGACAGTCAAAACTGATATGCTAGTACCTCATATTTCTCAATGTGAATGCAATCTTTGACATGTGGTCATCCCATTCTCTGAATGTTTAATTGCCTAAATAATTAGCTCTGTTTCTGAGATTAGGTAAAACAACCATCAACTGAACACAAAGATTGTGTACTCATTTTTTTTCTGAACCACTCTGTCCAGCAGATAATAAAAATTCAGTAACTCAATAGTTTTAACTACTTACTGAGAGAGACTGAGGGACAGTCTTCTATGGGAGTTAGAATAATATAGGTAACAAAAAAAAAAATCGGACACCCCGCTACATCTTCCACGATTCCTTGCCAGAACTGGGAACAGGTGTGCAATGAGCCTATCAAATATGGGAGTGGGGGGCTGGCATGACAAGAAAGCATCACATGAATTATTTACAACTATTGTCTTTCGAGTGCCTCTGAGCTCACAAGAACTCCGAATGTCCCTTCCAGAAGTAAGCTTCTCTGTACAGGAAGCATTCCCCTGGGAACTCACTGGAAACAGTGAAAGGAAATAGGTAAGTCAGAGTTATAGGCCTGGAATGTGCCTTGTCCCTTGGTGATATAGTCGTTAAATTACTGGAAAAGCAGACAGCATTCTGGACCAGAGATTCAAATATGAGTTCAAATCCCACCATTGTGAGAGCTGGGAAATTTAAATCTAAGTAATTAAATAAAAACTGAAATTAAAAAAATCAATAATAGCTGCTATGATACTATTGAATTGTTATTTTAAAACACATTTTGTTCATTTATATTAAGGAAATTTACCTAGTTTGGCTATATTTAATTCCAGAACTACTGATGTGATTGATTCTTTACTGCAATTTGTTTTTTCCATTCTAACTCAAAGCATACAATTTTTCATTTACAGTAGATACTATTCTCAAGCTAATCAGAAGTGCCAACCAATTTTGGCAGTTCATTACCTCATCACAAGTATAACTTTCATTATATTGGAAAAATTGAGAAAAAAAACACTGTGAATAACACTGTGAGGTGAAATCGTGAGCTGCAATGGCTTTGAGAGCGTTTCCCAGCTTTGCATCTCTGTGATTCAGATTGTTCCAGAAATCAACTCTGTTAATATAACCTCCCCCCCCCGAATAGATGACTGTGTAACTTTAAGAAGATGCTATAATGTCATATCACATCTGTGAGAGTAACAAGAATGCCTTCACCTTTAGTATATGAGCACAGCCTCTAGCCAACTGAGAAAATTGGTGTTTGAAGGTCAAGACCTTAGACCTGGCACTGAACTCTGTCTAGCTGACAACAGTGATCCCTCTGTTTGAAAAAGTGCAACATCCCCAGTGATTTCTCAGAATCAGTGGAGAAGGAACATTTGGGATGACACTGAGAACCCCAAGCCCATGTGACGGGAGTACACAGAAGCTCGCCGTAAATGGTGGAAAGACCACACCACCTCACAAACAAACATCTACCCATCTCATTAGGTATACCCTGGCTCATTGACTTCATTGGTCACCTCAGGACCCAAGGAATCAGAGTGGATACAAATCCTCCCCTAACCTAATAAGAGGAAACAACAATAGCTAGGAGTATTTTATTCTATTGGTAATAGCAATGTGTATGCTCAATTAGGTTTCATAAGCCTATTAAGATCCATAGAACAACCAATGTGCTTATATTAACAACTTGGATGAGAATGTAGTTAGTAGGATTAGTAAGCCTGCAGATGTCACCAAATCGGTGGTGCAGTGGAGAGTGAGGAAGGTTGGTTAAGGTTACAGCAGGATCTAGATCAACTTGGAAAGTGGGCAAAGAAATGGCAGATGGAATTTAACTCAGGTGAGTGTGAAGTGATGCATTTTTGGAAGTTAAACCAGGTCAGGATATACAGAGTGAATGGTAGAGCCCTAGGGAGTGTTGTAGAACAGAGAGACCTAGGGGTACAAGTAGATTGTTCCCCGAAAGCGACGACACAGACAGGGTGGTGAAGAAGGTGTATGGTGTGCTTGCTCTCATTGACTGCTTTGAGTGCAAGAGTTGGGACATCATGTTATAACTGTACAAGATGTTTGTGAGACCACACTTGGAGTAATGTGTACAGTTCTGTTCGCCTTCTAGAGGAAGGATGTCACTAAGCTGGAAAGGGTGCAGAAAAGATTCACAAGGATGTTGCTGGGACAGGGTGGCTTGAGTTATGAGGAGAGCCTGGATAGCCTGAGACTGTTTTCCATGGTACGTAGGAGGCTGAGGGGTGACCCTATAAAAGTTTATAAAATCATGATGGGCATAGATAAGATGGATTGTCACCGTCTTTTTCCCAGGTTAGGGCAGTGTAAAACCAGAGAGCATAGGTTTGAGGTGAGAGGGGAAAGATTTAAAGGAGACCTGAGGGGTAAGTTTTTCCACAAAGAGGGTGGTGGGTATCTGGAACAATGGGGGAATGTCTCTGGATCAATGCTTCAGACCTTCCAATGGTAATTCAGTAGCAACCATTTTGCTACCATGTCCAAAATCTGAACCAACCCTTACCACAGCCAAGTCCACTGCCCCTCCACATCACCTGCCCCTGAATTATTCAAAATATAATGGCTAAATGTACTTCTTTTTATCAAATGTACCACCTCACATTTACTGACAAGGATTTCCATCTTCCATTTTGTTTTACTAATTCCCTACATTATCAATACTTCCAAGCATTTTCTTCAGTCCTGGCCATTATTTACAGTCGTCTGTATATATGGAAACCATTCCTTTTCGGCACTGTATCTGAATCATTAGTACACACAGTGAATAGTGGTGGACTTGAAAGAAAATTCTTTGAAACTATTGTTGACTTACAACCACTCAAACACTGCACTTAGCTCACAAAATCTATATTCTTACTTTCAACCAGTTTTACTCAAATTTACTAACCTTTCTATAATGGTAAATTTTCCATCAGTTACAGATTAACAGGTAATTGTGGAGCTAACTGAAGTGATGAGATTTGATGCATATAAGGGGAGAATAGGCAAAGGATTGGAAGGAGATATTGATGAGGTTAGAAACAGGCTCATGAGGAATATAAACATGTACAGAGACCAGTTGGGCTGAATGGCTTATTTTTAAGCTGAAAACGTAATGTTTTTCCATATGAAGGAGTACACAACTGGAGTGCATAAACACAAACTGGTTACTAATGAATCCATTAAAGAATTTAGAAGAAACCTCCATTCAGAGTGGTGAGATTGCTAACATTATACCTCATGTATTAATTGGGCCAAGCTACAGAAATGTATTTAAGGGGGAAACTAGATTGATGAGGCAGCAAAAAGAACATTATGTATATAGGGTTGGTTGAAGAAAAATTGGAGGAGGCTTATACAGAGCTCAAACACTGGTATAGATCTGATGGCATTTTGTGTGCTGTGTAATGTTATATATTTAATCAAATTGACTGCATTTGTACAGAGGAACTTCAGATTTTTGGCCCTTCATTTGAACTGGAAGCTGAAATAAAAGATGTCCTTAACAAGGCTGAACAAATAGAAGCAAAAATAATAAATAACTGATCTTATTGAATCTTGTTGAAAACTGTACAACCTCATTGAATCAAGGGAATCCCTGGCCCATGATCACTCAAATTGGAGGAGTAGCTGGGATGGTACTGAGTACCTCAAGTTTCTTCATGGGAAGTCACCTGCCTCGCTATCCATCAAGCCACATTTGCCTCATCTGTGGAAGTGTCTATGGATACCACAGTGGCCTCGTCAACCAGCTCAGAGCGCACAGAACTGAAGTGGAAGCAGGTCATCCTTGTCTTTAAACTTGAAGCTTTATTAAACTTCATTTAATGGTAACAGGTCCTTCCGGCCCAACGAGCTTGCGCCGTCCCGTTACACCCATGTTAACCGACTAACCTGTACATCTTTGGAACGTGGGAGGAAACCAGAGCACCCGGAGGAAACCATGCTGTCACGGAGAGAACGTACAAACTCCTTACAGACAGCAGCGGGAATTGAATCCCAATCGCTGGTGCCGTAATAGCGTTATGCTACCGTGCCGCCAGTCCCTAAGAGACTGCCAAAGATAGAGGAGGAGGTGAGTGGGATGTGGAACTCACTGATTGAAATTGTAGATTTAATAATGACCTTCAAAGGGGAATTGGATAAATTATGAAGGAGAAAAAAATTGCAGGGATCTTGAGAAAGAGTGGAGTGAGACTACTTGGACTGTTCCTCAGGAGAGACTGCAGACTCAATGTGATGAATTGTTATTTTATACTCAAAGAATTAGAGAGGGCCTACTGCCTACTGAGTCAAATCAACACAAACAGAACTCCTGGAGAGCATTGAAAAAGGCTAGATGAGGGAGGGAAGGCAATCAAAAACAATATAATTCAATGTACTGCCATAGATACCGGAAATCTTAAAGACGGTACTGCAACTTCCATCTTTGGTAATATCATCTGGTAAATAAGAACATTTGGGTTAGGATTCCATAATGAGCAGCTGACCTCATCTCTTTGTAGGGTTAGGGTTTGAATTCGTGGTCAGTAGGACAATTGCTCCTTATGTCCATTATTCTTCTGGAATTTTTAGTCTCACTGTTAATGTTGATTTGGTTAGTGTGTAATGGTAGAAGGATGGATGGATTCGGGGTGGGCAATATTGTTCTCCTTCAAATAATGGTATGGGATTGTTTACTTCCATCTGACATGGTGGAAAGGAGCTGCAGTTTAATGTTTCATCCAAAAGATGGCATCCCCAACAGTGCAGCACTCCTTCAATACTATACTAGTCTGGACTATACTTTCCCTTTTAAAACCACAACAAACTGACACAGCAAATAGAAAACTTGCACCAAATTAATACAAGTAACATATTTGCATAGATTGTGTATCCATGGTTATGCCAATGCTTTCCTCTTTGAAGTATATCTGAACATTAAATTTGTTGCTCCCAATACTGCATTATTTTTCGTACTTACAACCTTTTAAATGATAAGTTTCCCTTTACCTAATAATTTTGCATAAATAATTGAAATACATTTCACAATTGTCCATTTCAGTTCGACATTATACATGCACGTAATTTGAAAATAAGCTACAGAAGATATGTGATAAGTGAATTACTCTTTTTGTCACTTGGCAATTGGAATTTGCTTTAATTCAATCCTTTTTAATATTCACACAATGAGGTTTCATTCCAAAAACACATCCTAACAAACCGTAATGGGCATTATTTTGATTGCTCACTGAAGAGGATGGTATCTAAAGTTCACCAATGACATGAAATTATTAATTATCACAACTGAAATGATTGATGGAACTGGGACAGAAAGTTTAAGTTTTTGTTGATTTTTAAAAAAAAAACAGAAATGCAGGACTTGCCAGTCGGGTTGAGGATCACCAGTGCAGAACACCATTATAGAATGTAAATGAAGTGTGGAAACATAGAGATCTGGTAGTGTATGTACACAAAATGGTTGCTAAGAACAACAAGTGAGAAAGATGTTAAAGAGCATTTGAAATTCCTGGCTTTATTAATGGAAAAGCAGAGAAATTATACTATAGGTTAAGTCAATTATATTACCCTAAATCTGTGACCCTAATGCCATTAGAAACAATGTTTCTTACTTGCTGTGAGCTACTCTGGATTTGGGCTTCCAAATCTCATCTCAACCCTGTATTGTATCCAACCCTGACTACTACATCTACATGTCAAAGAGGGTACAGAAGAAATGTATAAATGCACCACCAGGAATAAAGAACTTTAGTTATAGGGTTACTTGCTTATTATATCAGAGGCAGCGGCTATTCAGCCGTGGGATCCATGCTGGCTACTAGCAGAACAATCCCGTCAGTACAAATCTCTATCTCTGGAGCCATGCAACTTATTTTCTCTCAGATGCCCATCAACTCCCCTTTGGCACTTTTTGCCAATTAACCGACCAGCACATCTTTGGGATGCAGGGTGAAACCGCAGAACTAAGCGCAAACCCACATAACCACAGGAAAAATCTACAAATTCCACAAACACAGCACCTGAGGTCAGAATTGAACCTGGGACCCAGCAGCTGTAAATAGTTGAGGTTCTTTTACTTAAGTTGTAGGTTGACATGAGATCTGTTATCCCAAATCAAAAATAGTTCACAGCAAGTAAGGAGTTCTGTTTCCAATGGCATTAGGGACACAGATATAGAGTAACTGTGAAACAAACCAAAGGCAACACAAGGAAATTTGCTTCTACCTGGAATGCACTGCCTGAAAGAGTGGAAGCAGATTGAATTGTTGTCTTTAGAAGGGAAATTTAGTTTAGAAGCTACAGAGAAAGATAGAGGGACTGAATGAAAGAAACAGCGAGGGCACAATGAGCTGAATGTTCTCCTCCTACGATTTTATTGATGCAATTCATGTCTCCTCAAATAAAACCTCAGACTCCTTTCTCACCACTCCCCTTTTCCTCTTTATACTGGCCATCTCGCCTCTCCACTCTCAGTCCTGATGCAGGGTCTCGACCCAAAATGTCGACAATTCCCTTCCTTCCACAGATGCTGCTTGACCCGCTGAGTTCTTCCAGCAGATTGTTCATTGCTCCTGATTCCAGCATCTGCATCTCTTGTTTCTCCTTCTCAAATACATATTTGCTGCGCTGCAATTATATGCACATAACAGGAACAAACAACACAAAAGGTACTTTTAATCACCTAAAGGTTTCCAACAATAGGAATGCCATTTGGTCCTGGTGATATGTATTGTTATGGGCTACAGGGATAAGTTTTAAAGAGCTTCCTTGCTTGTTGCAGCTGATCACAGAGCAAGGCAGTAACATCAGAATTAAAGAAGTAAGAAATAATTATGATCTGCTGGTTGTATTGCATCAGCAGGGGACAACCCAAATTATTCAAAGTTCCTTGATCCCAGCAGGTGTCCCAGCCTAGAAAAGATGTGCTGCCATTACATTCACAAGCAGAAGGTAGTCACCATAATTCAGTTTGATTTTTCAGTCTTCCTTGGTTTATTAGATTTCATCAAGGCTTCCTACATGGCAGGCTGGTCAAATAATAAAAAGCCCAAGAGAGAGTGTGAGCAGCAAATTGGATCCAAAATTGGCTCAGTGGCGGGAAGCAAAACACTATTTTTGTGCCTGGAGACTGGTATAACTTGGGTACCAGGGCTCAGTATTCCATTTCTTGCTTATTGTTCTGTCTATTAGTGATCTAGACTAATTATTGAGCACAAGATAAAGAGTGCTTGTAGATGAAACAATAATTGGATGCATCGCTGGCAGCGTGGAGGAAAACTATTTAAACTGACAGAAGACATAGGTGGTGTGGTTAGTTGGACAGAAAAATGGGAAATGGAGTTCAACCTGGAGAGATGTGAGATAATGTATTTATGACGTGCAGCTTGGCAAGGGAATACATAATAAGTTGGAGGATATTAGGAGATATGGAAGACCTTGGAGGGCTTATGCACAGATCCTTAAAGATAGCAAGACAGGTGGTTAAAAAATCATATGGGATGCTTTCCCTTTTTAGCCAAGGTATAGAATATAAGAGCAGAGACGTTTTACTAGAACTGTATGCAAGTGTTGGGCCATAGATTGAGACTGTATACAGTTCTGATCACCACATTGCAGGAAAAGTATGATTACTGTCACGAACCAGCAACAAAAGAAACACACTGAGCATGATTTAGTGTTAAAAACTATTTTATTAATTACTACTTATGACAATACATAAAATAAAAGTAAAAATGTTGGTATGTTAGAATTCAAAAATGTTAAACCTCGAACGTTAACCCCAAAACTAAACTCTTCATGTGTGTGTGTGTGTGTGTGTGTGTGTGTGTGTGTGTGTGTGGCAAAGTCCAAAACTCCCAGTTCCGGAATGGTTCTTAAAGTTCGGTTCCGCAAGCCATAAGGTGAAACATGAGCAAGGGCTTCTTCAACAACCACCGTTGTCAGAAGATAAGACGTAGATGTAGAGAACATAGGGAGAGTAAATACGAAATCCAAATGTTCCACGATGGAACCCCAAACGACACTTCAGGATTTACTCGGTAGTGACTTCCTCACCCCGAAAAGCATCCGAATCGTGGTCGTCCACACACAAATACCTGTTTCCTTCTACAGGTCAGCAACAAAGTGAACTCCACCGGATTACTTCCAACTTCCATACATGGATTTCAGTGGCAAACACAGTTATTGTTTCTCATCCATCGATAGAGAAAACAAGCAGGCTGGTGTCTCTCTCCCTTCTCTCTCTCTCTCTCCTTCTTCTCCTTCTGACTTCTTCAACAACGTCATTACGTCCTTTATCTTCTATTGACGTAAGCACGCCCCACACACACATACACACACACTCTCTATCTTAAAGGGACTTTCACTGAGTCCGTAACATTACACTGAGTCTGTAGAGAAGATTCACAAAGATGTTGCCAGAACTGGAAGCCATGAGGAAATGTTGGATAAGCAGGGGTTATTTTCTTTGAACCAGAGGAGGCTGAAAGCAGACAATTGAATATTAAATTATGAAGGGCCCAGAAAGAAGATATAGGAAGGATCTAGTTCCCTTAGCAGAAAGGTCAAAAACCAATAGGTAGTGATTTAAAGTAGTTGGGAGGAGGATCAGAATGGAGATGAGGATTTTTTTTCATCCAGATGATGATAGGGGTCTACAACTCACCGTTCCAAAGTGTGGTAGAGTCAGAAAGTTTTGTCTTTAAAACCACTTGGACATGAAAATCAAGAGCCATGACCTGCAAGGGTTGGAAAGTAGGACTCAGCTGGAAGGTATTTTTGACCAGCACAATCACAATTTTGCATGATTGATGTTCAATTTATGCTTATCTGTGAATGTTGTACCTCAAATGCTATGTGCCTGTGATGCTGCTGCAAAGTAAGTTTTTCATTGCACCAGTGCATACATGTACTTGGCATATGACAATAAACTCTACTTTGACTTTGATGGGCAAATGGACTCCTGTGTCACAAATTTTCTAATGATTCAATAAATACCCTTGTAATTTTTCCATATTCCTGCATCATTTTCAGTATTAGGAATTCATCCAGTTCCCTTTTGAATAGATTTAATATTTACTGCACTAGGTGGCAGTCTATTCCATAACTTCATGGAGATAATTATGATAAATTCATCTGGTTCCCCATGCTTACTTTTTTTGTGTAGCCAATGTTCAGGAGTCATTAAGTTTAGTACTAGTTAAGGAATACTTGTCAATAGCTATTGCAGTTAGCAACTTTTCATTCCTGGCATTCTCAATGTCCCAGTGTCTTACTCTCATTAGATTGATTATGCCTGCATGTGAGCAATAAGTGATAGTCTAAAATCTTAGATACTTCCTTTGCTGCCTGTGTTATTGAACGATGCTTTGTCTATGGTGAGTTTTTTTTTCGCTGGGCTCTGTGAAAATGTAAAGATCATGGCTGGTGCTGAACGATTATATTATCATCCACCTCCTAAATTGTTGGCTTGTTAAAGAAACACTTCTGATCACAGACAACACCAAATGACATCAAAAATAGAACCCTTGGGCAAAATCTTGTCTGACATAACATTGTCCAATAAACATTTTGTCAGAGACCTGAAGATTGAACTTGATTGTATGACATATTTGCAGTGTAAATATTGGACAGTTGATTTGGTTAGTGTGTAAGGGTGAAGGTCGTCCTTTCCTGGCAGTTTTAAGTCTATTCCATTCTACTTTTATGTATTCCGTAACAAACTTGATGAAGTGACATCCATCGAATCACCATGATTCTCGCTTCAAAGTTGCTGTGGTGTGTTTGATTTCTCTAAAAGAAACACGAGTCTTTAGAACATAGAACACTACAGCACAGGCCCTTCGGCCCACAATGTTGTGCCGATATTTTATCGCCAGCGACCCGGGTTCAAATCCGGCCGCTGTCTGTAAGGAGTTTGTACGTTCTCCCCGTGTCTGTGTGGGTTTCCTCCAGGTTCTCTGGTTTCCTCCCACATTCCAAAAGACGTACAGGTTAGGAAGTTGTGGGCATGCTATGTTGGTGCTGGAAGTGTGGCGACACTTGCGGGCTGCCCCCAGAACACTACACAAAAAGATGTATTATCACTGTGTATTTTGATGTACATGTGACTAATAAAGACATCTTATCCTGCTCGAAGATCTATCTAACCCTTCCTTCCCACATAGCCCCCCCATTTCTCTACCATTCATGTGTCTATCTAAGAGTCTCTTAAATATCCCGAATGTATCTGCCCCCACAACCTCTGCAGGCAGTGTGTTTCATGCACCCACCACTCTCTGTGTAAAAAGCTTACCCCTGACATCTCCCTTATACCTTCCTCCAATCACCTTAAAATTATGTCCCCTCGTGTTAGCCATTGTCGTCCTGGGAAAAAGTCTCTGACTGTCCACTTCATCTATGCCTCTTATCATCTTGTACACCCCTATCAAGTCACGTCTCATTCTCCTTCTCTCCAAAGAGAAAAGCCCTAGCTCACTCAACCTATCCTCATAGGACATGCTCTCCAATCCAGGCAACATCCTGGTAAATCTCCTCTGCACCCTCTCTGAAGCTTCCACATCCTTCTGATAATGAGGCGACCAGAACGGAACACCATACTCCAAGTGTGGTCTCACCAGAGTTCTACAGAGCTGCAACATCACCTCACGGCTCTTGAACTCAATACCCCGACTAATGAAGGCCAACACTCCATATGCCTTCTTAACAACCCTATCGACCTGCGTGGCAACCTTGAGGGATCTATGGACGTGGACCCCAAGATCCCTATGTTCCTCCACGCTGCTAAGAGTCCTGCCATTCACCTTGTATTCTGCCTTCAAATTCGATCTCCCGAATGTTATCTGGGTTGAATTCCATCTGCCACTTCTCAGCCCAGGTCTGCATTCTTTCTTTGTCTATGCCCAACTAGTGCACATGGAAACCAAACTAGGTGACATGGTCTTCATGAATCCAACCCTGCAGCAAAAACAGTTGAATGCCAGACTTCAATGAAGAAAGCCATCATGTAAGTGGCTAAAGGTCCAGTACTGATCCCTGTGGCGTCCCATCAGAACCAACCTGACAACAATCTGTTTATTCCTAATTTGTTCTCTGTCCATGCTAATTTGTTACCCCAACTATGTTCAACAACTTCAGAATAAGTGCTTACCATTCGGTTTTTGCAGTGTATGTTTAACAGGTTGCAGCCAGATATAACCTAAGGTTTTGTCTCCTCACCTGCAACATTAGGCTGTAGTTCATGATATGGTGGAGCTGATTCATCAGTGAAATTAATCAGCCTTTGTAGATATCCAAGCACATGTGCAGGAATGGTCCTCAGATATCTGGATTCCTGGTATTATTAGAGATATGTTTCACCAACAGCACCAAGGCAAAGAGGGAAAAAAATAATTGAGTTAACAATAATCAAATCATAAAAGTCATCAAAGCAAATGCCAAAGGAGGGGCCAAAGTAGAACAAGGGGTTTTGGTATGCTGTCCGATAGTCAACCTTCAACCAATATCTGAATAGAATGTCTCACTGCTGAGGGAAAGCTGGCTCCACATCTCTCTGAATTTCAACAGCAATTGGACTTGAAAAGTATTATTGGTAAAACACTTTGGAACTTCCTGAGATCGCAGAAGGCAATTGCATATAAATGCAATTTTTAATTACAAGAATCAATAACTACTGCTGGTGAAACGTTGCATTGTTCTACAGGACAAAGAAGTGGGAGATATTAGAAAAAAATTTAAACTAACCCATCCCTCAAAAGGAGAGGTACTAACATTGGAAGAACAAGACAAATGACAACCTTAAGATATTGCAGATCAAGGTCTTACTATAAGGGTCTTACTTACAAGGTGTTTTTATTGAGTGAAGCAAGCAAGATCAAAGTCAAATGAAAAAGAGGCAAGTCTAACAAAATGATTCCAACTTCATGATACTTCCCAGTAGATGTTCAAAGGAAATTTAACTGATATTATGTGCCTCAAACTCGACAAGGTCACTTATAGTAACCATCATGTGTAGAATTAATAGCTTAGCTTCCGTGTTGGCCAAAAATGGTTTGCTAATAGAAAGCAGAGAGTAATAACACAAGTGAGTGGTTCCAGCTGGGTAACTGACTTGTGGAATCCTCAGGGAGTATTCCTGGGACCACTATTCTTCACACGTATTAACATCAATGAGGAGGTAATATGTAGAATATCTGAATTTATTGATGAAAATACATTGATGGAACTGCAATGAGCTGATGCAAAGGCTAATATGATTAATACCTCAGGGGAGTTCATTTCAAGACAATGAAGAAAGAACTGCAAAGCAAAAAGATCGTATCAAACAACATTAGATAGAAAACTTACAGCAAAAACACAAGATTCAAACAACAAGCAAGATAATGACTTTGGAAACAGATCTCTGGTTAGATATGGCTATTTGAATTAAGCATAAAGAAAAGATAAAAAGGTTTGAAGAAAATTTAGGAAGAACTAACAGAAAAGATGAAAGAAAACAAGTAGCTAAGCATTAAAAAGTAAATTATATAGAAATGTTCTCTGTAACCATCACATTAAAAAGTCAACTTATTGTAAAGAGACAACTGAAAAGTCTGACATAGGTTTTAAAATACTTACTTTCATTATAATTGTAATATTGATAGCTTTCACAAAGAAGGTAAGCAAAAAACTGAAATATTTTAAGGTTGTTTAAATGTTAATCCCAAAATAATCTTGATTGGCTGCTTCTAAATGAGTGACTGCTCAGTGGGATCCATGAAACCGACAAATTTGTTTAGGATTGGCTGGGCTTTGTCCTCATTAATTGTTATGTGGTGTACCAAAGACTGAACCTCATGCTCTTGGATCCAAGTCAATCTGCAACCAAATTATTTTCTTCCTTGAGGCACAGTTCCACCATTACCATTCCCTTCTAACAGTAGTCACCATAAATAATTCTTTCATTAATTAATTTATAACCACTTCTTTTATCTTGATTTTCATGCTAATATTTTTTGATTGTATTTTCTAGATTTGCAAAGGTTCCACTACAAAAATGTAAGCCTCCTTTCATTTAAAGGAGACAGAAGTTTCAACCCTTGCTCTGGGGTAACTTCAGTTTGATTTCTATTCCCAATCCCCACCTTCACTCCTTTCCTGACATTTGCCTGAAAACAATATCAGATTCTTTTCCATCTTGGTATCATATTTGACCAAAAGACACATTTGAATCGGATATCCATGTTAATACTATTTACTTCCATCTCCATAATGTCATAGCATTTATTCTGCTATATTAAAGGCAATATAAATACATGCAGTTTTTCCTGTGACCTAATGTAATGTTAAATGCAAGCTGACTTGGGCACATGGACTTCTTTGTTCATAGATGTCAAGGTCACAGTCAATCTCTGCTTCTTGGCCTCAGGATTATCCCAGGCTGCTGGCACCAATCCATGCCACATCTCAGAGTTTTCTGCATTAGGGAGGTCACTTCACTCCATATTCAAGCAGAGAAGGCAAGAATTGGTAGAGTTGGCATGCAGTTTGCTAGAAATGGCTTTTTCAAAATGCGGTTATTTGTAGACTACATGTGATTTTTTCAGGATGCAGCATCCGTGGTAAGGCCAGCATTTATTGCCTATCTTTAATTTCAGCCAAGGTGATTGCGAACTCCTGATGTCCCACAAGACAGGCAATTCCAGGATTTAAACCCAGAAATACCAAAGGAATGGTGATATAATCCCCATTCAGAATTGTGTGCAACACAGGTGTATCTGCAGATCATGGTAATTCAATGCATCCGTAGAGGTTTTAGCAATGCTGTTGGGAGTGGCCAAGGTATTGGTATTGATTCATTATTGTCACCTGTACCGAGGTACAGTGAAAAACTTGTCTTGCATACTGATCGTACACGTCAATTCATTGCACAGTGTAGTTACATTGAGGTGCATGAGTACATTTTGTAAATGGTACAGAGTAAATATGGTGCATTATGTAAATGGTACACACTGCAGCCAAAGTGTGCCAGTGCTGGGGTGCCAATCTAGTAGACTGCTTTGCACTCACCCACCCACCTTTCAGCATCCATTCTTTAAGTGGCAACACTCCCCACTAGCTGGTAAAGTGCTGATGGCAATGTGGTATATCAAGTAACTCATTCTCTACTTCCCCAAAAATATCAAGTCTCATATTGTTGGACATACTTTCTTTACATAGAATAGAACAGCACTGGACAGGCCATTCGGCCCATGATGTTGTGCTGATCTTGATGCCAATTTATACTAAGTATCCTCCTGTGTATCATCCACATCCCTCCATATTCATGTGTCTACTGAAAGCCTCTTAAACTCCACTAAACTGCCTGCTTGCATGACTACACCTGGTAACCATTCCAGTGTAAAAAAAATTGCCTCTCGCCTCACCTTTAAACTTCCCCCTCTAACCTTAAAAGCATGTCCTCTGGTATTTGACATTTCCACCCTGGCGAAAAGATTCTGACTGTCTACCCTATCTATGCCTCTCATAATTTTAAAAACCTCTATCAGGTCTCCCCTCAGCCTCTGATGCTTTAGGGAGAACAACACAAGTTTGTCCAATCTTTCCTTGTAGCTCATACCCTCTAAACCAAGCAGCATCCTGGTAAACCTCAACTGCACCCTTTCCACAGTCTCCACATCCTTCCTACAATGGGGTGACCAGAACTGCACACAATACTCCAAGTGCGGTCTGACTGAAGTTTTATATAGCTGCAGCACAACTTCCTTACTCTTTTACTCAATACCCCTACCAATGAAGGCAAGCATTCCATAAGCTATCTTTACCACCTTATCCACTTGCGTAGCCACTTTCAGTGAACTATGGACCTGGACCCCAAGTTTCCTCTGTACGTCAATGTTATTAAGGGGCCTACCATTAACTGTATACTTCATCCTTTTATTTGACCTCCCAAAGTGCAACACCTCACACTTGCCCGGATTAAACTCCATCTGCCACTTGTCTGCCCATATCTGTAACTGATCTATATCCCGCTGTATTCTTTGATTGTCCTTTACACTGTCCACCACTCCACCAATCTTGGTGTCATCCGCAAACGTGCTAATCTAATCCACCCATCTACATTTTCATCCAAACCATCGATATATATCACAAACAACTGAGGTCCCAGCACCGATCCTCATGGAACACCACTGGTCACAGACCTCCAGCAAGAAACAACAGCCTTCCACCCCTACTCTCCGTCTTCTATGGGCAAGCCAGTTCTGAATCCAGACTTGCAATTCACCCTGGATCCCATGCATCTTTCTCTTCTGAATCAACCTATCATGAAGGACCTTATCAAATGCCTTACTGAAGTCCATGTAGATAACACCCACTTCCTTTCTCTCATCAAGCTCCTTTGTCAAGTTTGTAAGGCATGACCTGCCCCACACAAAACCATGTCCATACTTGAGATTACCTTTTATGATGGGCTTATACATTTTTCAATAAGACCTTAATTACAGTGACATTAATCTTTGGTAAATGACTACTTTCAATGGGTGTCAAATCTATTACTCTTCAACAGATCCTAGGATGATATTTTGGGGGTTCATAACAAATACTATACCAAATTGACATCTGACCCATTGGCTTGTGTTAAGGACCCATGCGAAAGCAAACTTTAAAATAAAATGGGTGGGGGGGGGGGCGGGGGGAAGGAGGCATGTGCTTCAAAAGTAAAAACTATTAAAATAGCCTTAGTGAGGACAATAAGTTTAATAACAAGAAGAGAACTATGTGTTTCTTAGGTAACACCAAGGCACCAGTTAAAATGTAGTATTCTTCTCATGGAAATGTGACCTTAAGATAGAGGTGAGAGACTAAGATCTTGGATAACAATAACAGGAACCACAATCCTGAGGCCAAATAAAACTCTATTTGAGTTATACATACCTTTAGTGCTCCTTAGCAGCACATTACTATCTACAAGAGGGGTCCAAGTGCTCCCAAAAATGAGAGGAATCTCAATGATCCTAGTTCTTCGAGTTGTAACAGCTCTGAATGCCTGTTGAGTAAATAGAACAATTTGGATAAAAAAATACTTATCGATCCCCATATCTTTGTAAATTCCTGTGACCTCAAGTCCTCCATGGCATCAAGTAATTCATTCTTTACTTCCCCAAAAAGATCTCGTCTCATATACAGTTGGACATTCTTTATGCCGTACTTGAGATTACCTATATGATGGCTTGTACTTTTTTTAAAGAAAAGACCTTAATTACAGAGACATTCATCTTTGGTGAATGACTATTGATGAAATGATACCAGGCTACTTTCAATGAGTGTCAAATCGATTATTCTTCAACAGATCTTCAGATGATATTTTGGGGGTTTGTAACTAACACTATGCCAAATTGACATCTGACCCAATAAGTTTGCATCAAGGACCCATGTGAAAGCAACCTTTCAATCATGCCTGGGAAACTCCAGCTGATATGTGTCCTGGACACAAATCCATTCTCCTTAAAGAAGGAACAATAGAACGCATCCAACTTAGGAAATAAGTACCTTATCGCTGACCAGATAGAGAAACATGGTTTCAACCTCCTGCAGAGACAACAGACCTTAACAGAACCCGTGTAGGTCATAGATGAGGGAACCACTTGCTTCCTTCTTTAACAAACCTCAAAATAAAGCAGGGAACAAGATGAAAATGTTGTTTCTAACCAAACCTCAGTGGATTTTTTCTCTTTAGGTATTTAAGGGTAAGATCTGTACTTAGTTTCTCATTGCTTTTCTTTTAAACTTTGCAAATCAGTTACATTGCTTGGTATTGCATTTAAGGCTTTATATAGTGATATAAAATCGTAGGCAGTAATGTCACAAGCTGAGCAGTGTACCTCCATCATGAGATCTGGGTATTGAAAAGGTATGGAAATGGAAACCATTGTCTTATTTGTTTTATTATCACTTCATGCTGGTGAACGACTAGCAAATAAACATATCAGCTTGTTTCAAGTTTTCCCTCAAATTCTCTCTTACTTATTTTTACCTCATAAATATTGTAGGTAGAATTTCTCTATATTTGCCACTGATCAGCTTCCTCATCCAAGTTCACAGGTATTTTAGCTGTGAAATTAACATAGGTAAAGATGTACCAGTGACATTCTCAAAGGCCACTGGCTATAAAGCGTGATTATAGTGCCATACTTTACATTCGCTCATGTGGGTTATACTGTTGCTCACTGATTGAATAAATTGAGTCAATACCGAAGGTTTTAAGGTGCAACAGCTCTGGATGCCTGTTGAGTAACTAGAACAGATTGGATCAAAAAAGAATACTCAGATAGCTCTCCATATCTTTGTAAATTCCTATGACCTCAAGAAGGGAGATATTGGTAGCTAATCTATCCTGAGATGAAGGTAAGAGACATCAAGAGTCATACATGGGCCAGATGATGGTGAGAGCAGGGTGGAAATCGGCAAAGGTAATGAAATTTTCACATTTTGAGTGCAGGAATCAGCAACAATATAGCCATCAATGTAATGGACAAAAGGTTAAGGGAGAAGGCCTGAGTAGGAGAGAAAAAAGAACTAAAAGATGGACTGTTCCATGTTTCTAACAGAGACAGGCCTGGCTTGGGCTCATGCAAGTCCCCATAGTTATATCTTTGACTTGGACAAAAGGAGTGGAGGTGAAGTAGGAGTTGTTCATTTTAAGAACAAATTCAGCCAGGCAAAGGGGAGTGGGTGGTAGAAGAGGACTGGTTAGGTCTCTATTTAAAGATGCAGGTACAGAAGAATGGGATATTCATGGTGAAGATTTTCCTCCCCTCCCTTTTTACCATTCTAACCAGACTATTGTCTCGTACATCTCCTTGGGCCACACATCCGTCTTCAGCAACCACTCCCTCTCACAGCACTCTGCTGTGCAACTGAAGGTGCAGCACACTCTCCTTCTCACTATCCATCTTACCTTGACAACTTCAGTCTGAACACTCATGAACATATCTTATGCTCTCTCCACACCTCATCGTCTCCGCATCTTAACCACTCATTTTTCCAATATTGAAGCGTTCTTGAATCGAAACATTGACCATTTCTCTCTCCATTGCTGCTGTTTGACCAGCTGAGTACTTCCTGTATCCTTTTATTTTTAGGGACTCCAGCACTTACTTGCTCCAAATACAGGTATAAATCACTTGGACCCAAATCACAGTGGTCAAGAGAACTCAGAAATGTAATATCCAAATGTGGTCACACTGCCCTGAATGTGATTTTAAGACAGAGGCTACCTATATTTGAAAGTTTAATTTTAAAATCTTGAAGGTATGTGTACCATAAAAAAAAATATATTTTAAGATTTTATGGTGCTCACCATTGATCCTGAAGAAACTTAAGCACAAAGATGAATGATCTGTGGTATATGCATGTTCCATCAGTGGTGCCATTATGGGAGACCTTAGCCATCCAGAAATGATGTCATCAAACTGGCTGAGCAGCCAATCACATTGAAGAATACTCACAAAAAAGGAACAATTAACTAACATTTTAATATATTTTATAGAGAATAAAAAATAAAAGAATGTACACAAGATTGATGTAGCAGATGAAATAGCAAACATTTTAAAGTAATAAAAAAAAATTGAAAGCCATTATTTGAAATATTTATCTGAGGGAATTACAATCCACATACAAAATTAGTTCTCTAAAGGGGCAAGTTATTTTACCAAGCAGTAATTATGGTTTAGTGCAATATTAAAAATTCAGAGCTTAGGCAATGAAGTACATTTTCAAGGTTTTCAAGGGATTTTACAGGGATAATAATTCAAAGAGAACACATGTTCACATGTGTTCATTGAAACTTAAGATGTTGCTGAAGAATACTGCAAAGAAGTGCAACCTTTAGAGGACCAGGGAATGACTGACAACAAGGTCCAGATTTTTGTGTTTAATTGCACACGTGCATACTAGAGATGTTGCTGAAGCTGGACTATGCCTTCAGAACAACTGCAAAAAGCTTGGTCTACATGTTTTCAGGTTAAACTAACCAAATGAGATCTAATGAAAATCTGGACTGCCAACCAGAACTTTAGTGTTTGTGCTGTCGATGAATCCACTCTCATCCATCACTGCGCTGATCCAATCTGTACTTTAATTCGGTGATGGCTTCACAGAAGCTTTGACAAATCAGACAATACCCTTGGCCAATTCAGTACCAGGAAGGAAAACAATTAAATTAAAAATCCAGTATTAGTTTGATATTGCCTTTCATTTTCTAGGCCAAGAGGTTCAAACAGGTAAATCAGTGTACAAAATTGTTCTACTGTACTTGTTGTCACGCCATTTACTCAGTGTAGAAAAAAATGTGATGACCACCTCAAAATACAAATGTAATTATTATCCTTGTAAACAGTAAAGGATTTTTCAAAAAAATCTTCATGGAATAAAAGGGTTAAAAATAGGCCTGCCACACTGCATTAGGATTCCTATTTTACCTTGAAATGTTGGTAAAGAATGGCTCCACAAGCAGAAATTCAAGTATGAGTGACCAGTTTTTAATTGTAAAGTAGGTGCAACATTATTAAAAATGTTACAACACTGCACGACCTGTAATGTTCACAATATTTACAATTACTGTCCTTTACATGAAACCATAAAACCCTATAGAACTTGCATGGACTGGAACAAACTAGTCCTATCATCCACATAAATGCCATCAACCAATTAAAATCAAGTGCACAACATACTTTACATGTTCTACTAATGTAAAGTATACATGTGAGAAAATACAAATCAATGTCAAAACAAAGAGCAAAGTTGGTCATTACAAGACAGTTCAGGAATAAAGCAAAGAGAAGCAAAATTAAATATAAAAGCACGCATTTTTGATGAATAAAACATTTGTTTTGACATAAAACAGCAAAAAAGCTGACTGATAAGAAAACACAGACAATACCATTAAAACAGTACACATCAATTCAGAATGGTGAAAAGGTGAGGGAATAAAGACTTAATTTTACATGAAGTTTGCATGTAGGACTGCAGTAGACCCCCATGCCATTGCACAAAGGACAGAATTCTAAACAGAATAGAAATGAACATTGGTGGTGTGAAGTGTCTGCCATAATCAAGTTATCACATAACCATGCCTCATCTGCTGCTAAATACAAAAACAGCATCTTGCATATAAAAGCTTTAAGCGGCATTTTTATTTATCCTCTTTACACTGGTAATCTCTTGTATGTGTACTCAATAGAAACCAAAGAATTTTGTACACTATTTTGTACAAGAAAAAGATAAACTGTGCATTAAGTATGCTTGTACATGACAACTTTATACAGTATTTACAATTTGATATTACCATGAAATTTTGCATAATCTATATACACATGAAAATTTGTCAGAAACATTTGGACTGTTCAATTTTTGATATTCTTGATTTTAGTATTGTAGAAAATGTCATTTTTTTTTTAGGCAAGCAGTAGATAAACTGTAACCATGATCTCACAAGGTTTCTGATGAGCTATCCAGCATATAATCTTTGCTCATTATTGAAGAAACACTGTACCACGGTTCATTAGCACCTTGTAGCGTCGTGGATATTAAGACTCTATATACATACAGTTCCACCCTATATCAGTGATGAAGACATTGAACGTTATCTAGAAATTTTTCGCCTCTTGGCTTTTGGTGACTTGACTTGTCTCTCCTTCTGTTGCGTCTGGTGGACCTGTATAATGCAAATTAAACTATAGATTAACTCCAAGTGCAATAAGTTTCCCAAATGACGTTAAAATAAGATACAAAACTGTACATCAAGAATATTAAGCACAAAATTATTTTGGTGCCTGGATTAAGTCCTGACCAGAATCTTGTGTATTGTGGCCTATCCTCAGTAAGAAATTGGATCAATAATTTACTGCCAATGATTCCCAAATAAATTTTGAGATGGTTGCATTGTCAAGACCATGGTCTCAAATTTTCTGCAGATCACAGATGAGAATAGGCTAGACAACACAAATCTGAAGCATAGACTTCCATATTCTGTATTCAATAATTCATAAATGATTTCTTGAATGCTATTTAGCACTCAAGTACAAATTCCTGGTCCAAACATAAAACACATTTCTCATCAATTTTGAAGCATTGAATTACTTAATTCATTATGGCTATATGTTTAGGAATCTATTCACTTTGCATTATGTTTTTATAATTAAATTGTTGATTGAATATTTCAGTGGGAAATAAAAATCCTGGACATTGTCAGTTTTATCCAATTTAGTGGAAATCTTGATCCAAGCGTAAGCCTTCTTGAAAATTTGACACTTACCAGAATTAAAATGTATACAAGGTACTTAGAGCATCTGCTTAACATTAGACAAATCACTTAATTTCATAACTCAATGTCACAAGTTGGAAGAGAATGAAGGCTTTTCTATTTAGCAGGGAATAATTATACCATTCTTGTAATTTCAATGGACAATAGAATGATGTGTGGGGAATGCCTATGATTTACTTGCACCCAACTTCTTTCCACGTTTAAACAGTCTGTTCAGTCAATCCATTTTGTGGATTCTAAATTACTGGATGAGCATCACGAATCAGCTAGCAGCAAAATATTGATATGAAGGAAATGGTGTTTGGGTTTCTTGTGATTGTGAAAGGAATCAAATAAACAACTTCTTTTAGGTTCTTTTTCTAGACTTGGAGAGGAAACATATATCCAAAACAAACAAACAAACAAGGATTTCAGTGAGACCAAAGACTCATTTATTATCAGATGTCAAAATTCAAAATAAAGTATTACTTTGAGGCGTTTATGTTCATAAAGACGACAAACCTTTGGTAAACAAAGATCTTGCAACCAACAATGGCAAGAAATGACATATTAGTTTGCTACTGGTTAAACTGTTAGGCTGGCCACCCACTGGAAATTCTACATTAAATGTTTAATATGTAAACCATTGAAACAACTACATGACCTTTTGGTTGAACATTCCATCTAAATTTACTAATGTAAAATTTCCATCACTAATGTAACTTCCACTCAAAACTATATCACAATTGCAACTTATGTGCTTACATTGTGTTAGGAGTGAGCTATGTCAAATTAATAAATTTCAAACCTAGAGTGAGCCATGCAGAGAATCCAGGGTGACCAGGGTATTTAACCTGCTATCTACGACCAAATCTATTACATCAATGATCCAGAGGAAACCAAAAACAGCTACGATTGCAATGTGTTAGATTTGTTTGTCTGATTTGCTTTCAGTCACTTTGTCTTATAAATGGTAACCAAGTGACCAATACTATTCAGCTATACCCATAAGTAACTGGAGGAAATGAAGATGAGGCGCTTCCTTCAATTACTAAAGGATACATCTGAATAAAGAAGTGTCTTGACATTCTTCAGTTATATTCCTACCAAAAATGTATACTTCAACAGTTTAAAGAAAGTTAAAAGATGTTGGAATCACAAGCATCAACATCACATGTCAACAGCTATACACAACAAAAATAACACTGGATGCAAGAAAGGGTCCCCTTTAGTTTAAAGCCTAGTTGTCAGAATGATGCAAACAGTTGGCAAATTACTTTTATATTCCCAAGTATCAGATTTTGTGTCATGGTCGATATGGTGGAACTTACTTCGAGCAAACTTGAATGTGAACTTCAACAAATAAACACGAGTACGTTAAGATGCTGTGGCTCAAATAGAATGAAGAATGTTAGTAACATTCCATTACAATTCATGCCATACTGCAATCAGGGAAGTCGAGTATGCATTTTAAATTTCAGCGACTATTTCTCAGATCTTACAGCATGAGTAGCATGCCCATGGCCACCAGCACGAGACATTATACATCCAGTTTACAGGTCAGACAGAGCACACTTGAACTTATGTCCCTAAGATGCACTTTCTGTACTTCAAATCAATAGCTTTGGTATTTTGCATTTATATGGAAACGTTTGCAATTTTCCAATTCACTTACCATGTAACTGAATGGAATACTCCTCCCATTATGACAAAACTGTTTTCACATAGTGAAAATCCAAGCGCTAATCTTTCACCGTTTAGCCCAGAAAGATCAGAGGAATGTTGTCAGTCATAATGCACTTAATTTCTGTCTGTGCACTTAAGTTTCTCTCTCAATTTTACTTCTTAAAAAGGTTCATTTCAGTTCAGCTACAGGAATGCACCTCAGGAACAGGGTCTTTTTTTCAAGGTAGGCAGTTTCAATTCAGGTCAGGTTCACAATCTGAAGCAGAGAACGCAGTAAATTGGAATTCAACTACAACTTGGGAAACCATCTCAGGATTGCAAACTATTTGAGTGTGTACGGTGTTAGCACACAGTTTCAAGTTCACAACTTGCTGCTTTCTCAGTTTCAACAATTTGTCGGTCAATCTCAGCTTCTGATATGAGATAATGATATATTGGAAAATGGTCATTTCCGAGTTTGTGATACCTATGAACCAATTAATACTTAAGGAACTCTCTCCAAATGTCTAATAAATGAAGCAAGCATAGAAAAAGCAATACAATCATGGAATAGCTACTCAGAATATTCTTCAAATTAACAAAGATTAAATTACTAATTTCAGACAAGATAGAAACGTGAAAATAAAAAGAATGCTGGAAATTGGAAATAAAATCAGCGAATGCTGGAAAAGCTTGACAGGTTAGGCCGCATCTGTGGAAGGAAAAACAGAGTTAACACTTCAGGTTGAAGATCCTTTGAAAGAACTGGGAAAGATAATTTTATGTTGCAGAGAAGATGGGGAAGGAAGAATACACTGGACAAAGAATTTCTGAGATGTTAAAGAAAACCATGGTGTCGGCTGTTGATGAAGCCATCTGGTTGGGAGGGAAAGAGGGGGAAGAAACAAACATTGAAATGGAGGTCAGAGCTGAAGGAAATTTGAGTTTCAATATTACAGATGGATGACCTACAGCAGAAATGGCCAGTTCTGATAC
Organism: Pristis pectinata; assembly: GCF_009764475.1. Lineage (NCBI taxonomy): Eukaryota > Metazoa > Chordata > Chondrichthyes > Rhinopristiformes > Pristidae > Pristis > Pristis pectinata. Next base: position 20,566,705 of record NC_067405.1, read on the forward strand.
AAAAAGAAAAAAGTAAATTAACTGAAATTGTTGAATTTGATAAGAGTCCAGCTTAACGTACACAGACAGATGAAGTGCTGGTGCTCAAGCTTACGTTGGGCAATGTCAGAACAATTCAGACAGTCAGAATGGGAGTGGGAAGGAGAATGAAACTGAGAGGCATCTGAAGCTCACTTGTCCTTGCAGCTCGAACCCAGGTACTCCACAAAATGGTCACCCAACCTGTGCTTGGTTTCTTCCATGTAGGGAAGACCACATCAAACAAATACTGTATCCTGGTACATGTGACAATAATAAACCAATTCCAGTCATGAGCACCAAATGCAGTACACTGGATTGGAGGAAGTGCAAGTGAATGCAGAGATATCGCTGCTTGTAATGCAAATCAGGAATGGCAATTTGGTAACAAGAATGATGTTCCAGTAAACATGCAATATTGCATTAGAAGTTTAATGGTAATGACAGTATTAATGGTAAAAAATATTAGCTATAATGCACAAATAGTTTCAACTAAGCAGAGTTCAAGCCATAAATTTTATTTGCTCCCTGCTGAATTTCCCTTGCTGTTTCCAGTACCCTAACTCTAAGCATGGTGCAAATTAAATTTACCTCTGCTCTAACAAGCAGACGAATATATTCAGTGCTAAATACTGGTGAATCACATATTATTGTGCCACTCTCTACATCATGGGGTAATTCTCTAATTCAATATTTCTATTCTCTCTCAATTTATAATATCACATTGAGCAATCAATCCATGTTTGTCCAAAAGATTATGAATTTTGTCCCTGACTTTTGCTTATTGTTAACTGGAACTTTCCCCACCACCCAGGTGAAGTTGACTGCTCTGTAGTTACTAGGTTTATCCTGCATTCTTGTGAAAGTGCATTCATAGACATTTTAACCAGTCCATGCATGAGCTCATAGATACCTCCTTACCTTTTGGTCAAGGAGCAGGGTGGCACAATGGTTGTGATCAATGAAAGAGGAAACATCTGTTCATCTACATGATTCCGGTGTTAAGGTTTTAAGCTTTTCTGGATTGTTCTCTTTAAATAACTTATTTTTTTTATTGCTCTGTGAACCCCACTTCGAGTCTTGCCCAAAAAATGTACAAATATCTGATGAAATTACATTTGGTAAAATACTCACAGAACCGAAGTATGAGCAATACTTCAACTTTCATGGGAAAAGACTGTTAATTAAAACACATTGAAAATTGAAGTGTGATGACAGGAAAAAATACGGATATGTAAATGCCACTGTAGTTAAAAATATTAGAATCAAGCATACAATTAGGCAGTGAATTCAACTGAGATTTTCTTTCAAAACTCAATTAAAAACTTTCTACTGTAGAATCTACTAATTCCTTCTAAGAATAGAAAATTAAGAGATCTAATTTATAGGATAATCAGTAGGTTCAGAAGATGGAGCCCGAGGATGAGAGAAAATGCAAATGTGGCAACCTTTTTCCAATAAAGGGTGTGGGATAAACCTAACTACAGAAGTCAGCTTCACTTGGGTGACGCAGTAAGTTCTTGTAACAACAAACAGGAGGGACAAAGTTCCTCGTCACTCAGACAGGTGAAGTGACCAGCACTTCATATTCTGTCTGGGCACCTCCCTTTATTCCATCCTCCACCTTCCTCTCCTATCAGATTCCATTTTCTTCAGCCCTTTGTCACTGCCACCTTTCTTTTTCAATCTTTTTATTAGTTTTCAAATTAATACAGATTAATACATCAATGCTTATACATGTAATACAAAAAGATCAGGAGAACAATCATGACATGGATAATCATAAAGAACAATAAAATATAGAAAAAACTGTAGATCCAACGATCTCTTAGTGAATGAATATAATATAAAAGAAAAAGATTTATTATAAAATATAAAAGAAAGAAAAAAATCCCCAAAACAATAAGAAAAATTATAAACAATATACCAAACCAAACTAAGCTAAAGAAAAAAAATTCAACAAAAAACTGGACTAAAATTTCTCAATAGAAACAGAGCAATATTATGTCGTCAACTCCGTTCCTCTAAATTGAAAGGTTATTATAAGGGGATCTATATCATGTGAAAATATTGAATAAATGGACTTCAAACTTCCTCAAGTTTAAACGAAGGATCAACAGTACCACTCCTAATTTTTTCCAAGTTTAAACACTGCCACCTATCACCTCCCAGCTTCCAGCATCATTCCCACTCTCCCCCCTCCGTCATGTGCCTATTAGCCCCTTCACCTGGATCCACCTATCACCTCCCAGCTCTTGTTCCACCCTTTCCCTCCATCTTTTTAAACTGTGTCTTTCCTCTTTCCTTCAGTCCAGATGAAGGGTCTTAACCTGAAATGTCAACTGCCCACTTCCCTCTATAGATACTGAGTTCCTCCAGCATTTTGTGCATCATTTGGACAAACATGGATTGATTACAGAAGGCAAACTTTGATTTGCTTTAAGCAAATTGCCTCCAACTAGATGTTTTTCTCCCACTGTAATTGAGTAACTGAAGAGGGAGGTGAGGGAAATGCAGTTGAAGTGAAATATCAAAAGGCATTTGGTAGATGTCATAAAAGGAGGGAGAGCATTCAGATTGGAGGGCTGTGACTAGCGGCGTCCTACAAGGATCGGTTTTGGGACCTCTACTTTTCATGATTTTTATTAATGACTTGGATGAGGGGGTAGAAGGGTGGGTTGGCAAGTTTGCAGACGACACAAATGTTGGTGGTGTTGTGGATAGTGTAGAGGATTGTCAAAGATTGCAGAGGGACATTGATAGGATGCAGAGCTGGGCTGATAAGTGGCAGATGGAGTTCAATCTGGAGAAGTGTGAGGTGGTACTCTTTAGAAGGACAAACTCCAAGGCAGAGTACAAAGTTAATGGCAGGATTCTTAGTAGTGTGGAGGAGCAGAGGGATCTGGGGATCCATATCCACAGAATCTCTGAAAGTTGCCTCACAGATGGATAGGGTAGTTAAGAAAGCTTATGGGGTGTTAGCTTTCATAAATCGAGGGATTGAGTTTAAGAGCTGCGAGGTAATGATGCAGCTCTATAAAACTCTGGTTAGACCACACTTAGAGTACTGTGTCCAGTTCTGGTCGCCTCATTATAGGAAGGATGTGGAAGTGTTGGAAAGGGTGCAGAGGAGATTTACCAGGATGCTGCTTGGTTTAGAGAGTATGCATTATAAGGAGAGACTAAGGGAGCTAGGGCTTTACTCTATGGAGAGGAGGATGAGAGGAGACATGATAGAGGTGTACAAAATATTAAGAGGAATAGATAAGAGTGGACAGCCAGCATCTCTTTCCTAGGGCACCAGTGCTCAATACAAGAGGGCATGGCTTTAAAGTACTGGGTGGGAAGATCAAGGGAGATATCAGAGGAAGGTTTTTTACCCAGAGAGTGGTTGGGGCACGGAATGCGCTGCCTGGGGTGGTGGTGGAGGCAGGTACGTTGGTCAAATTCAAGAGATTATTCGATAAGCATATGAAGGAATTTAAAAGAGGCATATGTGGGAGAAAAGGGTTAGATAGTCTTAGGTGAGGTTTAAAGGTTGGCACAACATTGTGGGCTGAAAGGCCTGTATTGTGCTGTACTGTTCTATGTTAAAACAGGCACGCCAATTTTGAAAGTGGCATGGAAAGTTGAGAAAGTAACTACTAAAGCATACAGGATCCAGTGCTTTAAAAATAGACATGCAGAGTACAAGAGCAAGGAAGAGATTTAACCAAATGATTCCAGGGATAAGAGACTTCGATAAGTGGATAGACTAGATCCTAAGTTTGTTCTCCTTGGAAATGAGAGCAGATCCGATGTAAGCATTTAAAATTGAAGGTCCAGAGAGAGTAGATGGGATGAAATATTTGCAGAAGGGTCAAGTGTCCAAAGACAAAATTATGATGGCAAGAGACCAAAAAATGACAATCTTGGTTATTACACAGTTAGTTCTGGAATGGACTGCAGGGGTTGTAGTGATGGCAGATTCAATTGTAGCACACAAAAGGAAGCTTGATAAGTATTTGAAAGGAAAGAATCTGCAGGGCCATTGAATAGGAGACATCCTGGATTGCTCTTGCATAGAGCTGGTATGAAATTGAAGGGCTGAATGCCCTCCTTCTGTGCTCCATCTGTGATTCAAGTCAAATGCACAAAGCATCCAAATTCAGTTGCTGACTATTTTGATGTATAAACTACTACTCACCTTATTTCAGAAAAAAAATAATTTTTGCAAAGATAATTGGGCTCACAGTACTGCCAGTCTAAAGGTTTGCTTGACTTAGCTTTTAGTAAAAGATGTAAATAAATAGTGCAAGCGCAGTTCGAGAAACGTGAATACTTAAATCAATATTAAGATGTTTATTCTATTAATCGTCCACATGAGTGTATAATTATTTTAAGTATCTTCAGTTAAACCCATAAAATTATTCAATTTAAAATTGCTGATTACTAAATTTACATTTTGCTGTTATTTATATTGTTTAATTCAAATAATTGACTGAGTATGTAACAGTAATTAAACAAAATACTCAGGTTAGTAGTTTTTTCTCTATGCACTCAATAGTAAGAGGAACTTAAAAATTAAAAAAAAATCCAGTGTAAGGGCAAGCTGTGTTTGAAAAAAAAACACGATTCTAGTTCAATCATTGAGAAAACAACTCAATCTTGAGAAGTGTCCTGTGAAAAACTTAAATATTTTAGAAGTATAAAACAACTGTGTACCCTGTACATATATTTGCTAAAATAAATCAGATGTCCATTTTAAAATGAAAGTAAATTCTCTAAAATGAGCAATAGAGCAATTATTTATCAATTCAGTCTAATGGCAGATCTCCCAGTTGTTTATCTGGTATTGTATTAGAAATCTAATGCTATATGACAAAAAGCTTAAATTGAAAAGATTGTAACTATAGGTCAATGGAATCTCATTCTCTGTGCTTAATATCCACCATATAAGGACATGAGAAAACAAAAAAATCTCATCTCCTAATCCTGTCTATGCTGATCTCTTTTCAATGGATCAGCTCTACATGCAATTGTAGATTGAGTTGCAATTGTACATTTATTATATTCCACAACCCAGGTAGACTATTCTAACCACTTATTCCTTTAAGATTTCTCCCCAGAAACCCAATTCAAACGTAATGGGCTGGGTTTCAAAGCAATACTATCCATTATACTACTTATATCACTTATTTCGTAACCTTCCCCCCCAAATCAGCTCCTCAATTATCTTTTTGCTTACATGCAGACAGCGAATTAAATTTAAAGAGTGCAGATACAGTGGCATGCAAAAGTTTGGGCACCCCAGTCAAAATTTCTGTTACTGTGAATAGTTGAGTAGACTTTTGATCTCCAAAAGTCAAAGTTAAATATGAGACATTCTTTTCAACCTTTTTAAGCAAGATTAGTGTATTATTTTTGTTTTGTACAATTTTAGAGTGAAAAAAAGAAAGGAACACGATGCAAAAGTTTGGGCACCCCAAGAGATTTGATCTCTCAGATAACTTTTACCAAGGTCTCAGACCTTCATTAGCTTTTTAGGGCTATGGCTTGTTCACAGTCATCGTTAGGGAAGGCAGGTGATGCAAATTTCAAAGCTTTATAAATACCCTGACTCCTCAAACCTTGTCCCAACAATCAGCAGCCATGGGCTCCTCTAAGCAGCTGCCTAGCACTCAGAAAATTGAAATAAATGATGCCCACAAAGCAGAAGGCTACAAGAAGATAGCAAAGTGTTTTCAGGTAGCCATTTCCTCAGTTGTAATGTAATTAAGAAATGGCAGTTAATAGGAATGGTGGAGGTCAAGTTGAGGTCTGGAAGACCAAGAAAACGTTGTGAGAGAACTGCTCGTAGGATTTCTAGAAAGGCAAATCAAAACCCCTGTTTGACTGCAAAGGACCTTCAGGAAGATTTAGCAGAGTCTGGAGTGGTGGTGCACTGTTCCGCTGTGCAGCGACACCTGCACAAATATGACCTTCATGGAAGAGTCATCAGAAGAAAACCTTTCCTGCGTCCTCACCACAAAATTCAGCGTCAGAAGTTTGCAAAGGAACATCTAAACAAGACTGATGCATTTTGGAAACAAGTCCTGTGGACTGATGAAGTTAAAATAGAACTCTTTGGCCACAATGAGCAAAGGTATGTTTGGAGAAAAAAGGGTGCAAAATTTCATGAAAAGAACACCTCTCCAACTGTTAAGCACGGGGGTGGATCGATCATGCTTTGGGCTTGTGTTGCAGCCAGTGGCAGGGGAACATTTCACTGGTAGAGGTAAGAATGAATTCAATTAAATATCAGCAAATTCTGGAAGCAAACATCACACTGTCTGTAAAAAAAAAGCTGAAGGTGAAAAGAGGATGGCTTCTACAACATGATAATGATCCTAAACACACCTCAAAATCCACAATGGACTACCTCAAGAGGCACAAGCTGAAGGTTTTGCCATGGCCCTCACAGTCCCCCAACCTAAACATCATCGAAAATCTGTGGACAGACCTCAAAAGAGCAGTGCATGCAAGACGGCCCAAGAATCTCACAGAAATAGAAGCATTTTGCAAGGAAGAATGGGTGAAAATCCCCCCAAACAAGAATTGAAAGACTCTTAGCTGACTACAGAAAGCGTTTACAAGCTGTGATACTTGCCAAAGGGGGTGTTACTAAGTACTGACCATGCAGGGTGCCCAAACTTTTGCTTCAGGCCCTTTTCCTTTTTTGTTATTTTGAAACTGTAAAAGATGGAAATAAAAAAGTAATCTTGCTTAAAATATTAAAGAAATGTCTCATCTTTAACTTTATGCCTTTTGGAAATCATGTCATCTTTTACTCGCTTAGCTATTCACAGTAACAGAAATTTTGACCGGGGTGCCCAAACTTTTGCATGCCACTGTATATAATCTTCCCTTTGTGAGAATGGTCAATGATATGAACTGGCTGACCAGCACTAGAGAAATAAAAATAGGAAAAATGTTGCGACACAGCTCCTAGCAAATAATAGTATATATAAAAAACACTACTTTGGATCACTAAAGGATGTGAAAACTGGACCCAACTGGAGCAAAAAAGTGGCCATTTAGTAATCAGACTAACTACTTTGTGGAAATTCAGTATCATAGATATTTTGAAAGCAACTGGCTTTAATCAATTCTTCCATTTTTAGATCACTCCTTATCTCCTTCTTATAAATACGGCAGAATATGCTGGTATACTATTTCACTGGGATTAATATTCCCAAGTAGTCAATACATAATCAGCATGAATACCAAAAGACAATTAATAACTTAACTTTTAGCTCAGTATAGTTGTACGTAATTCTCTACACCCACAATGAGCTTTGCTAAATTCAGTTTTCATTGATGCTAGAACCCCAATTGTTTTCTTACTCTGATCAACACCATTCCACCCTCCATGAATTCAAATTAGGAGTCAAATACGTGATTGACGCAGCTTGTCAGAACATGGTACAGTCACTTTACTCAATGAAACAACAGGGACTTGGTGACTATTGCCCTCAACCCATGCGCACTCTCTCTCTCTCTGTCCAACTCAGAATGGTAGATGAAACAAAAGATTTACTGGGAAAAACCCATCCTTCCATACGATGAATCTTGCAAATTTAAGCAGAGATCAGAAGGGTCAATACAGCAGCCTTGAATTTATAAAACATGCTCCATTCTATCTGGACTCTGCAGAGGTGAGATAAATGTCTTTACCCTATTTTATTGAAATGGCTATAAAATAGTTTTAACTGTACTTCAAAAAATATTACATTCAAAATTAGGATAAGTTTGAAACCACAGTAACAACCAAAGATGCATCCTGTGTACACAAAATATTTGACAGAAATTGACAATACCAATTAGCTATGGTAGCAGACTTGGAGGAGCAAATGATTGATGATACCTTGGCTAGAACAATGATGGATGCAACTATACACAAAACAAGTACTGCTGAAAAAAAGCATAATACGTATACAGTATATCTGGAATAGAAGCAGAAAATGCTGGTGATACTCACCAGGTTAGGCAGCATCAATGACCATTCAGGTTGATGAAACATCAATAACCTCAAATGTCAAATCTGCACAGATACTGACAAACCTGCTGAGTATTCACAAAATTTTCTGCCTTTACTTTAGATTCTAGCATTGCCAGTTTTTTCACTTTTTGATTATGTACATTGTTGAATAGCAAGAATGAAAACTAGCTTTCAGGATAGAGTATTCATGGATTTGGTGGTAAACTTGATCAATCACTGCACAACAGCGATCAAAAAGACACACAGAGTATTAAAGTGTGGACAAAATAGTCTGCAAATTAGAAGATACACATTGCTCAGTGCAGACTGCATCTGCACACTGTATATAGTTCTGGATATGAAGATGCATTTAAACAGAGGCTGTGCTAAAGAAAATCAAAATTGACAGCCGATATAACTGGATTGGGTAAAACAAAGTATACTGGTAGATCTTAGTATTTCAGCCTTCCAATAAGACAACTGAGAGTGATCATCAGATGGTTTAGAACGGCAAATCCTTTTGATGGTTTAATTTGAAATGGTTTTTAAGGATACTGGCCCAACATTAGAATGGTTCAAATTAGTAAAATAAGACAAATTTAGGTGGTCAGGCAGCTTCCCTTCAAATAATCCATGAAAAGACTTCGGGTAGAGCGGTGTATGTTTGGGGGGGGGGGCGCGGGTGTGCGGTGAGGGAACATCCTGAATAGTTTTTCCTCCTTACCCGTCTAATAAACAGCTGTTTTGAATTTATTCAGAAAAGAATGGGCCAGACATTGATCAGAAGTGCAGCACTTCTGCACTGAACTTCTGCTAATACCTCCCAGTGTGCACGAGGATTTGTATACAAATGCACAAGTTCAGAACTTGCTGATGGTTCTTCGTAGACAGGTTTATCATCTGGTGAAGCTTTGTGTGGCCAGCAATTGAAGCTTCTCTCCCTCAATTTTGTTTTTATTGGCTGTCATTGGTGAGAATGCATTTGGAATATTATCTATAGGTCTAGTCTCGCTACAATAAGAAAGGATATATCTGTGATAAAGTGAATGCCATGAATGCTTACTAAGTTGATTCCTGGAAAGGCAGGATGATATGAATAATTAAACAGATGAGGCCTTTACTCTCTTGCATTCAGAAGAATGGGAGGTGATCTCAGATATGTACAAAATTCTTGCAGAGCTGGACAGGTCTGTTGTGCAGTTGAAGTTTCACTTGACTGGAGCATCAAGAACCAGTGTCACAAGCTCAAAATTAGGCGTAAACCATTCAGAACAGAGATGAAAAGGCATTTATTTACCCAGAGGCTAGTGAACCATTGGATTTTTAAACATTTCATTAAACCTTGATGCTTCTACTCTTATTCAGCTCTCATCTGGTGCAGGACAAGTCACTATGCCAGCTAACATTCTGCAGCTATTATTTTATTGCAATGTTCAATCTTTTTATAATGGAATTAAGAAACTTGCTATTAAGAGGATCAGTGATACTAAACTGATAAGAACTTTGGACAAAAATGAGCAGCCAATTGACAGGGCTTTGTGACCTTTGCTTTCATCAATGACTGACATCTCTGCTGATTGCAACAGTTCCTCATGGGTGCAATGTTGCCACATATGAAACTGGCTTTTAAATAGCATCCTAGTTTAGGCTGACAAAACTTTAAATATTCATCACAGCACATTGCCTTACCACAAAATACAAACAGTCAAACAAAACCCCGTTTGCTAAAGAATTTGCAATGTTGTGTAACTCAGTAAGTTACTTCATGACTTGGTTTTATTGATTAAGGCTGGCACAGGAGTAAACATGTGTCCTGTGTGTACAAGTTTTTCTTCCAACGGTTTCAGTTTATCCTCTTTGAATTGATCATTTTTTTTTTAGGTAAAGCATTTCATTGACAGATTTCTGACACAAAATCAAAATCACTAACTAACATCAGGACCATTTCACTGATAACCATGCATGTGACTTTGCATGGACTAAAGGGGGAAACTAAGGAAAAAATGGAGGACAAGACATGATGCTCCCCATCTCACTGCCCCCTCCCCCACAAATAAACTGGTTTTATAACATATTTGGATATTCCAAATCTAACAGTACTTTTTTTTTAAAAAGTTCAGGTATTTTGGTGTTACGGATGTAAAACACACATGACTAATGTAAATAGGAGAGGTACTCCAAACCCACAAATATGTCCCTTTGCTACAGAAATATACCTACGATAGTAAGCAGCATAAATTGGTCATAGACATGAAAGTACAAAATCTTAAAAGGGCCAAGCCTAATACTCCTAAATTATGTATTTGCTACTGAAGGCAGTAGAATTGTAGAGCATTGTTAGGGTTTACTGCAGAAATATTTCCATCCAGCAGTAGGGTGCATTCTATAACTACCTCCATCAATTCTTTCTCCATGCGTACTTTATTCTCCCTCTGAAATAAAGTAATGTTGCTATTCATCCTTCCAAAAACAATTAAAAAGTGACCATTTTGCTCATTTGTGAGAAGCACTTGGTTTTCTCTTTTTGTTTCCAAATTGATTGAATCAAACACAAAAGGATTCTGACAACTGGAAGATTTAGAAGTAGGATTTAAGATCAGTACCAGAAATAAAAGACCTGGCTTCTAAATTACTTTTCAACAAAAAAATTGTTTGAAAGCTGTATAAACAAATAGTTTTGCAAATAAAATAATGCAGCCCTGTAGAGGGAGTGCTATCAAAAGAACAGTCCTTGGGATGCATGACACAGCACATTTTAAGGGCAGGATGCCAAATTCTTCACTGAGATTTATTCACTTAAAAAAAAAGCACATAAAAGAGAACAAATCATTGAAGTCCCGTATGTATTTGCAATATATTTATTGGTGTAATATATAAACAAAGGTCCTTATTGCGAATAGTTACTGAAATCAAAATTTACCCAAATATTGCATGCAACATCTGACTGCTTCTGTGGTTTTCTTACAATATCATCTGTTAGGTTTTTTTTCCCTCTATTGAAATTGATGGTTTAATGATGGTAATGCTTTTGAATGTCAAAGGGAGGAGTTAGGCTCTTGCACTGGAGACAATTATTGCCTAACACTTGTGTGGTATCAATGCTACTCAGCACTCATCAGCCCAAGTCTAGTTGTTGTCCATGTCATGCTGCATGCAGGCACAGTTGATTTTATCTAAGGAATTATAACTGGAAGCAAGCATTGTACAATTACAAATTATTCCTATTTTAGAATTTTATGATAGAACGAAGATGATTTTGAAACACTTCCTGAAAGAAACACCACAATATCATCTTGAGGTTAATAACTGGCACCCAGCAACCTCAACCAGCTTCCTTTGTGCTATCTATGACTTCAACCAGAGCACTACTTCCACCTCCTTGTCCCAGCTCCTCCCTCTCACTCTCAACCTCACTCCTCTACCTTTAATTTTAACAGTGTTACCCAATACTACATTTGAACGAATGCTGTTTGATGTCAAGGTCGCTGACTCTCACCCTACTTCTGGAATTCATCTCCTTTGTTCATTTTTGTACCAAAGCCACCATGGGGGTTTGGAGCCAAATGGTTCTGACAGAACTCCACCTTATCATTAGTGATCAGGTCATTCTTGAGTAACTGCCACTTAACAGCATTGTACGTACCTCCCCCACCCCCAGCACTTGCATCGTTACTTTTAAACTGACAGGGTGATAAACAGCTGAACTGAATGTGCTGCTCTTCATGGATACCTCAACATAAGCATTTATCCATTTAGTTATGCAGTTCCAAGTTCTGCAGCTACATTGGAGCAGCTTGGCTGGAGTAACCACTACTGCCCGAGAACTGCAGGCAAAGATTATTATGGTATATTTAAGATTAGCAAATAGTGATGATATTAGTTAGGATGAGGCAAAAATAGATCATGAACTTGGCACATTTGGCTGAAAATGATTGTGAAAGCTTCAGCCTTGTCTATGCATTCATGCACAGGGCTCCACCATCATCAAGGATGGAGCTGTTCATGGAAACAACTTCTCAGGTTTTTTTTTTACTGCAAACCAGTTTATAACTGGATGTCAGGATTGCAAAGATAATTTCTAGTAACATAGTCCTCCTGTAACTAGCTTAAATCCAAATGCATGCTGCTGCTGCTCTGCTTACATTTATATTGTAAGTTGGAACTTCATAAGATTGTCAACATGTTTTTAATGTACATCTTGTGCTGCTGCTGGCAGGCTGCTCTATATTCTTTCCTGAACCAGAATGGTCCCCAAGAATGTTAGGGAGCTGCATATCAAAGCTTGTTGGTTACAGATTATAGTGAAACACAATTCTGTTACTGCTGATGGCTCATAATATTCTTCCAAATGTATTCAAGTGCTTAGATAAAAGGTGCCATTGGCAAGAATGCAGCATTTGAGATTTTTTTGGTAAGGGTGACAAGAGCACTTCTGAAGTAGATTGATACAGGAATAGGTTGTTGCCAGCAAACAAAATTGAGAAGGGGAAGTTGGAAAATCCGAAGCTTGCGAAGAAGTGATCAGTTATTATAATGCTGGTTTACAGCAAATGAATGTGTGGAAAATTCAGTGCATGCATCTGTTAGGTGCTTGGCCTGTTGTTATGGAAGCAAGCAGAGGCAGACTTCTGAAAGCCCTCAAATTTGAAATCAAGTAATCCTGAGGCTAAGTATATTTAATTTTTCAATCTAGGATGAAAGGAAGAATGGAAGGTAATAGTACATGGATTCCATAGTTCCGCTGCACTCTAAGTTCTGGTGATACAAGCCAAACTTCACCAATCTTTGTTCATAAGACAATGCATTGAAGTGAAATGCAGTAGAATGTATGGAAACGAGGACAAAACTCTAAATCTTCAATACAAGAGTTAGACATAATATTTAAATAAATCCAAACTTAAATGCATTATTATTAAGCATACATTTTGTCAAAACCTTCAAAACCATCGACTCCCAAGAATGGAAGTCAGGCTGGACCTGAAAAAGTCAACATTATGCAGCAGGGAAACACACCCTTGGCCCACTGAGTCCATGCCAACTATCAAGTATCCATTCCATTTTACATTCTCCCCACATTCTTATCTATTCCCCATAGATTCTACCACTCACCTACAGTGGCCAATTACCTACAAATCTGTACGTATTTGAGATGTGGGAAAATAAACAACAGCACCCAGGGTAAACCTACATGATTGTAGGAAGAATGTGCAAACTCTACAGATAATACACGAGATGTGTCACTGTGTTGTCCCAAAAGCCATGAATTCTATGCAAGCCCTGGTCATTTCTGCAACAGGTGAACAAAAGCCTCTTGTTGCTTTTGGAAGCACCTAATTATTGAAAGGTCAATGAGTGAGCTTAGCATTAGTAGTAGCAATTGCACCCATAAGTTAGAAAATGCAGTTATCAAATCCCACCAGAACAAATAAAGACCTCCGATCTGGTTCCAAATTCTGGACTGAAGTTCAGTGGGACACTGGTGCCTGACATGCAAACTCACCCTTTACTCAAGATCCCATAAAATTTTTCCCTGTAGGGTTAGCAAAAAAAAACTGGTCACCATTATGGAAGTAATATTCAGGTCATATAACTGATCAAAATTTACAGCACAGATGACTATTTGGCCCCCAGTGAACATGCCAGTGAAGTTGAATGTGTGGACTGAATTTGTCGATTTTGCAGTCTGTCAGACTGTTAATCAGCATTTGAATTCTTCCACTTCACTTAATACTCTCCAAACTCATGAAAATTACAGCCATAAACTGGTGGGCCTATCGATCTGTTGCTGTGCTTTAGATCTATGAATTTCCATGTATGCAACACTGTAGTAATACATTTAGTCCTTTGCCAGAAATATACCTTGAGGTTTCCAATTAGCTGTCTATTTGACAGACATAACAGAATAAAGGAAATTAGTTTTTTATTATTCAGTTACAGGATGAGGTCATTTCTGGGAAGGCTAGCATTTTAGTCATTTCTGATTGCCTATGATAAAATGCAGCAGTCCTTCAAGTGCACTCCCATAAGACTGTTAGAGGTCTAGAACTTAGACCCAGTGACAATAAAGAAATAATGATGACACAAGAAACTGCAGATGCTGGAATCTGGAGCAACACACAAGATGCTGGAGAAACTCAGGCAGCATCTGAGGAGGGAAATGGACAGTTGATGTTTCGGATTGAGACCTTCATCAGGACTGAAAGATAGAGGGGAAATAGCCAGTATAAAAAGGTGAATGGGAAGGGGTGGAGCAAGAGCTATGCTTAGTGGAATGTATGCTGAACTTCTGATGTGCCTTGTCAATAGTGGAAAAGGCTTCAGGAGTCTTAAAATGAGTTAGCTACACAGAATCCATTCTCTAACATGCTCTTATAGCCAGAGTGTGTGTGATTGGCCTATGTTGGTTTATCACATACTCAGTTTTCTCAATAAAGGGGACATGCAAACACTGTTTACATTCATTCTAGAAAATCAAAGAATATTTCCAAATGATTGCAGCTCCATTGAAAATAACCTATAATTAATAGCAGTCAAATATTAATTGAGGAAACAAGTTTTGTGGAACAAAGAGCAAGACCAATACTGGCAAATCCTGATAAATACATTAACCAATTTGCAGTAAGTTTTATGCTTGGATCAAAAACTTAAAAGAAATTGTAAACAATTTTGAAACGGCCTGCTAGATTAGGTAAAATGATTCCTGTTTTCTTACAAATAGTGTGCTGACAATTTCCAAGTCAGTCATGATTAAATCTGAAGTACCATTCCAACATTATTCTGCCAGGCTGTTTTGCAATTCATAAGAGCACACTATTTTTACTCAGAATCGTAATTTTAACTGACAAATATTCAATTATATCTACAGTATGAACAAATAAAATACCAATATAATGCAATGTTGAATGAAAAATATTTTGCAAGAGATCCATCCATGAGAAAAAAATTAACTTTACTGATATTTAATCAAACAACAGAATTATTAAACTGCCATTTCTCTCTGCTGGCTGACCCGGTGCACCTTTCTGGCACTTTTTCATATTTACTAAGTTTGCAGCAAATTTTCTTATTATGCTTAGTGCAAATTGAATTTCTTCAATCTGCTGTGATAGTTTGAACTAGACTAGAAGCCAGCCCCAAACAAAAAACTGGCTACATGTTCGACTGAATTAATCTTAAATTTTTGGCAATTATATTTTTTGCCAATCTTCATGAAGAATCCCAAGTTAAAATTAATTTTGGCACAAGCTCTCTAGTAATACATTATAAAAACTTTAGTTTAAAATTTAATGAGAAACTGTCTTCTGTACACCAATGACAAAAAAATGATTTTGTATAGTTTTTGTAAAAATAATTTTTAGTTAAAAATTGTGTCACTTCCAGGTGTTGAATAGATGCTAAATAAAAATGTTCATCTTTTCTGATAAATCATTTCTAATTGCCTCAATAAAATTGCTTCAGATACCCACACTTAAAAATATTCTATTTTTTTAAATTTATTCATATTTTGGAATGCCAGCATTTATTACCCAACCCTATCTGCTATTGAGATGGTGATGGTGAGCTGCCTTCTTGAACCACTGCACTCATTCCCTCTTGGGAAGGGAGTCTAGGATTTAAACCCAGTACAATGAAAAAACAGAGCTATTTCCTTGTGTGAACTAAGGGGAACCTGCAGGTGGTGGGAATGTTCCCCAAGACCATAGCTAGAGATTGCGGGTTTGGGAGGTGCTGTTGGAATAACCTTGGTGAGTAAACGCACTGCATTTTGTAGATTGTACACACCCGCAGTTTACTGCACTTGTGGTGGAGGGTCTGAATGTTTAATGTAGACAGAGCGCCAATCAAGCAGGCTGCTTTATCCTGAATGGTAAACTCATCTGCTCCTGACACGTCCCTTGCAAATGGATGCATCAGGAGCGAGTTACCTACCACAAGATATCTAGACTGTGACCCTGCTCTTGAAGTGATAATGTTTATGTAACTGGTCCCATTTGTATGTTTGGTTGATGGTAACTCTCAAGAAGTTGATGGTAGGGGAACTGATGATGGTAATGTCATTGATTGTCAAGGGAGGTGATTCAACTCTTTCTTGTTGGAAGTGGCCATTGCCTGGCACTTTGGTGCTGCAAGTGCTACTTGTCCACATCTGAATGTTGTCTAGGTCTTGAAGCATGCAAGCATGGATAGCTTCACTTGCTGAGAAACTGTGAATGGAACTGAGTATTATGAAATCATCAACATCCT
This sequence comes from Pristis pectinata, assembly GCF_009764475.1. Classification (NCBI taxonomy): domain Eukaryota; kingdom Metazoa; phylum Chordata; class Chondrichthyes; order Rhinopristiformes; family Pristidae; genus Pristis; species Pristis pectinata. The sequence goes on from NC_067405.1 coordinate 20,582,966, forward strand.
CACATCTGATCAAATGATAGAAGGTTGTTGATGAACTTTGACAAAAGTTCTAAAATATTGCTGCTTTAAGGTTTGCAGATATGGAATTTCAGTTTGAGCACAATTCCTACAAAAACATTTAAAACCAATTCAATGCAAATGATGCAAAATTATTCAATGTTATTTAATCATACAGCAAAATGCTGGGAATCTGAAATAAAGCAGGAAATGCTAGAAATATCTATCATGTCATGCAGCATCTATGGGGAGAAGTTTATATTTCAGGCTGATGATCTTTCAGTTCTGATGAAGTTACTTGAAATGTTAACAGTGTTACTCTCTCCATGGATAGTTCTAGACCAGCTGAGTATTTCCAGCATTTTCTGTTTCAGGATAGATTTCCAACACCCGCAGTCATTTGCTTTTGTAACACCTTAATCTTGTTTGCTGTTGAATTAATAATTCAACTGCAATCTATTAAATATTTGCAGATGAAAGAAACATGCAGCATTTACATTATGACAAATGGAAATCTCCATCTTGACTGTTAACACTTTTTCCATTATCTCCTAAACAATATGTGCAATGCATAATTTTAATCATGCACAAATTAAAATCAAATTTCATTTAAGTTTAAATGGCATCTAACAACAATGCATGACATGCAATTTCAACATCACATTTTTGCATTAGTGTAGATATTAAAAAATCTATGAAAATATAATCAAGACATGAGGTTACATAATGTATACATCAAACTTGATCACACCTGTTGACTGAAATTCACAAAATCAGCTTCTTCATTTTTAATCCAAGGAAAAATGTTATGCTTTCACTCTTCATATTTGAAGCATTTGCTGTGATGTTTTCATTTACAGATGAGATGGTACTTCATAATTTTTAAAAGTCTTTTTTGCTTTAAGATGCATTTAATAGTTCTTTAATGATTAAATAACTTCACAACGAAATACAAACACACTTTTAATACCAAGTGATTTCATGCATCGTGTTCTCTCTCAAAATTGCTGTTCTCTTGTCCCAATTTGCAAATTATATCCCTCACCAACATCCGTAGCTTTTGATTATTAACCAAGGGCATTTGTGATGCAAATTCCCCCCATTCTACATTTCCCATAAAGTACCTCACTTTCTGCCCCACCACCTACACTTCCATGAAGTATCACACCTTCTGCTCCAGAAAGAAATGTGTCAGGTCCTCACAATGCCACCCAAACCTAATTTTCTTTCCACCCATGTGCTGTCTGTCACACACTGCTTCCTTTGTCAACATGGTTGATGGCAACTGGATCTGCTTTTACTGAGAGTTCCTCACAGTCATCATTCTCCAGTCATAATACTCACTACTGCAAGCCTCACACGAGTATATTTGGTTCTAAACAAGATTGGTCAATTGACTTCTGATTGTACTATCTTGTCCAATAACTTTTTGCTCAATGACTAAACCTTTCATTATTTCAGTGTGACATAGTGACTAAAAGATACTCCCATGTTGGCTCATTTTCCTGTGTATTCCTCCTATATTTCCATTGACACAAGACAGGAGTCCTGCTGAAGGAATAAGTGCCATTTGGATCCAAATTAAACAGAACCACAAAAGGTAATAAACCTCTGGATTACTGGGAAAAAAACAAATGCTAGAAGAACTTAGCCATTCAAGCAACATCTGTGGAAAGATGAGCACTTCTGTTTTTGATTAAACATTTCTATAAGGTCACCCCTCATTCTCCTATGTTCCAAGGAATAACGACCTAGCCTGGCCAACCTCTCCCTACAACTCAGGCCTTCTAGTCCTGGCAACATTCTTGGATATCTTTTTTGTACTCTTTCCAGTTCAACCACTTCTTTCCTATAACACCGTACCGAAACTGTACACAGTACTCCAAGTGTGGCCTCACCAACGACTTGTACAACTGCAACATAATGTTCCAACTCCTATACTCAATGCCCCGACTGATGAACACCAGCATGCTAAACACCTTTTTCACCACCATGTCTACTTGTGCCGCCGATTTCAATGAACTATGCACTCGTACTCCTAGGTCCCTCTGTTCCATTACACTCCCTAGTGCCCAACCATTCATAGTAGTAGTCCTATTCTGGTTTGACTTTCCAAAATGGATCACCTCACACTTATCTGTATTGAAATCCATTTGCCACTCTTCCTCCCACTTCCCTAACTGATCAAAATCCCCTTGTAATCCACGATAACCTTCTTTATGATCAACAACACCTAATTCCATGTCATCTGCAAACTTACTGATCAAGCCCTGTGTATTCGCATCCAATCATTTATATAAATAATGATAACAAGGGTCCCAACACTGAACTCTGCAGCACGCCACTAGTCACCAGCCTCCATTCTGAGAAACAATCTTCAACCACCACCCTCTGCTTCCTACCTCCGAGCGCCAATTTTGAATCCACCTAACTAGCTCTCCCTGGATTCCATGGGACTTAACCTTCCAGACCAGCCTACCATTCGGGACTTTGCTGAAAGCCTTGCTAAGGTCCAAACAGACAACATCCACTGCCCTACCCTCATCTATCTTTTTGGTTACCTCTTCAAAAAACTCTAAAAGGTTCATCAAGCATGACTTTCTATTCTGACTCCTCCTCATCAGACTGTCTATCCAAATATCCTGTCCCTCAGAACTCCCTCCAGTAACTTCCCCACCACTGATGTCAGGCTGATCAACCTGACACATTGGGGAACAAGGAAATGGCAATGAAATTAAACACATATTTTCTGCCTGTCTCTATGAATGACACAGAAAACCTCCTTCAAGAAGTGGAGAATGACATGCCTATATTGAATGAGTACCACCAAGAAATTAATATAGGCAAAAAAAAGTGCTGGAGAAATTAATGTTACTGAAAGGTGACATAATGCCACGACCTGATGACCCTCATCCCAGGGCATTGGAGGAGGTGCTTTACGATAAATCTGTTAGAGCTTTTGAAGTTGTAATGAGCAGCATAGATGAGGGAGAACCAGTTGATGTGGTACATTTAGACTTAATTTTTTTTTAATATAAACAAGGCATATCTAATGTCTTCTGAGAATGCATACACACTACATCTATTGCATTCCCATAATATATCCAACTACAACTACAAACCAAAGACACTGAAGATGCATTTAGTATTGCCTCAATTCATTTTTTTTGCCAGTGCCAGATTTCTTAACTACTAAATTAATTTGCTACATTAATATTTGCTTAGGCTCTATTCTCTCTTCCATTAATCACTCTTTAAAATGCTAAAGCTCATTGCTCCATTCTTTCCAACAATTAGAACTCATATCCATTTCTTTTCCTAGCTCCTTGAACACAATCCAGTTCCATTTCTTATAAATACCAATTTAAATTCTTTGAGTCGGGCTGTACTCTGCTCACAGAATATGGGTAGTGTTTACAAAATATACATATTGCATATTTTTATTTCTCAACATGGAAGGCTATTCAGCTCATGTCTATGAGAGATCTCAGAGCATTCCTATTCATATCATCCACCTACCTACTCTCCCTGTATCCTATTCACCTATTCTTTCTCACATGCCCACTAACTCACTCCTGATTCTTCTGTCACCCATTCACACCAGGGGTAATTTACAATAGCTAATTAACCCTCCAGCACATCTTTAGATGTCAGAAGAAATTGCAGCATCCAGTGGAAACCCATGTAGTCACAGAGCGAATGTATAAACTCCACATGGACAGCACCACGGTTGGAATTGATCCAAGGTTCCTGGAGCTGTGAGGCAACAGTGTTACCTGCTGCACCACTCTGTTGTCCTGCTGCAAAATATACACTTTTTCAATAGGTTTTAAGATTCTATTTTTTGCTGTTAATTACTTGATGTGCCTTGGAAAGTTTATTATACTGAAACATTCTTGTATTTTTCCGTATCTCGATTATTGGCACACTGCACATCAAACTGTTGAAGAAAACAGTTAAAAATAGACCTAGATTTATAAGGTATAAATACATCTATCAGTTAATTTATACATCTTAAAGAATAAACTGCTGCTATTACATTTAGCAAAGCTTACATTAAGTGATGTAGAGGAGTAATGTTTTCTACATTTTTGAATTGGGACATTAAAACCCTCCAGCAAATTATGCTCTGTATAAAATACTCAGTCAAAATACAATTACTCTAGAAAAAAAGATTTTAGAGAAACCAAAATAGGTATTTTTGTTTCTTTCCATTCTTAATTTTAGATAACATAAAACAAAGGAAATTAGAGTCCACTGCAGGTTAGCACATTCTCATTTAGATAACACAGTGAAAATAGACATGCAAAAACTGATGCTTACTGTATTATTTACCTTCCCCTCTTCAGTATTTTGTTGACAAGAACTGTGTACTTCATCTTCTCTCACCAGTTTACCAGGCCAGGAAGGAAATCCTTTTATTTGACTCCAGACCAAGTCACCAACATTAAACGTCCTTGGTCTGTAGTGTATTAATTCGTTAGATGGTGAATCTGGAATCCTCAAATCATCATCACTGCTTATGCTTTTAGTGTCTGACGGACTTGGAGCACATCCATTAATGTTTTCTGAATTATAATCTCCATTGTAAATATACTCATGTGCCAAAGAGCCTGGCATTCCCTCCAAACTAGCTGAAGAACTTGGAGATTGCTCCTCTATGGCAAGTTCTTGTTTGGGGGCTGTCAGCAGCTCAAAGTTCCTGTTCTGCTGAGACCGGTTTCCGTTGATATGTGTGCATCTTTCCACAGTGCTCTCTAGTTTTTCTTTAATGTTAACAATGTGTCTTTTTTGACTATTAAACCTAAAGCTGTCCTCGTGAAATCTTTTGTCCAGCTGGCAGTTTTTCTGCTGTAATCCTGCATCAGTCTGATCTCCCTGAAAGGAAGGCATCCTTTCAGCTGAAGGACTGTGATTTACTTGGCCAGAGTGTTCTAGAAACTTCTCACATTTCCACAACGCTGCATCAACTGGCTGTTGTTCAGTTTCCCATTGTTTTTTAGGAGTGTTGCGACCTGGTGATTTGAAGTATTCAAATCCTTCCCCCTCAGCAGTGAATTTTGCCTGCTCGGAATTTTTGCGCAACCTCACTCCTCTGGCATGCCTATTTGCCAGGATATTTTGATTGTTGAGTCGACTGTCGTTCTCCATGCTGGAAAGTCTTTTCCCATGAATCACTGCATTGACTGCATTGGAAAGATTCACAGGGTTTGCAATGGAGGCAGTAAAGGCACTCATGGCACTCAGGGCCGGGATGGGGCTCATTTGTGAAGTACTACTCACTGCTGTGGTGATCACAACTTGCATTCCTTTGCTTGCAGCATCCACCACAGCTTTGTATATAGCATCAACAGAAGGGTCGTGAGGACCAACAGTCGGTGCCTGTTCTCTGTCTTGCTTTGCTTGAATCTGTTCTATTCGATGTTGGTCACCGGGTAGCTCATGAAAAGTGGGAGGTGCAGTATGGGAGGCCTCGGAGAGTAATATTGTTCCTGGTTCAGAGTTCACAGGTGCATTTGGAAGTGAGACATCATGGGCTGAGCTCACCTGGGAAGAAATTTAAATCAACTGCAGCATTAGATATTTCTAATGTGTAATTTGTCTGTACATGCATTAAGTAAATTTTTTAAACTACACTAATTAAAACTAAACTTTAACGAGAACAGTTTATAAAAATGTTCTGAATAATTCTTTCAAGATAGTTAACATAGAAAACCTACAGCACAATTCAGGCCCTTTGGCCCACAAAGCTGTGCCGAATAGTTAAGACATCCATTTGAACCAGTTTTGTTTTTAATAAATTATTATAGTTTTTCTTCAGCCCCTCCTGTTGATCCAGGAAATTATTACTGTGTTCCTTTTTTTAAAAAAAATTACAGATATGGTATTCAAATTGCTATTCCATTACCGAATTGAGACACATTTCATCAGTACTTAAAAAATGAAACTGCTGGATAAACTCAGAAGGTCAAGCAGCATCTGTGGAGGCAAAGGGACAGTTAACATTTCAGGTTCAGGCCCTGCATCAGGACTGAGAGTGCAGAGGGAAGACAGCCAGTACGTAGAAGTGAGGGGAGTGCTGAGGCATAGGCAGGTAGGTGGTGGTGGAAATTTGTGGAGCAATAAGATATTTTAGGTAAATGTAACTGGGTAGGGGAAGTGGAGAGGGAAGAGTAAAGACATCGGCTGGCAGATGATAGGTGGAACCAGGCAAGGAAGGAATGATGAGTAGAAGGAATCAGGTGGGGGAGGGATGGAAAAGGTGAACAAAGGGAGGGAGATCCTGGGTGGAGTGATGGGGGTGGGTTACCTGAAACTGGAAAATTCAGTGTTCATACCATTGGTACGAACATTGAATTTTCCAATTTCAGTAACCCACTCCCCCATGTTCCTTCCCCACTCCCTCCAATCTAACCAGGGTTTCTCTCCCTTTGTTCACATCTTCCACACCATAGCAATGCCCCTCATTACCAAGACTTATCACACTCTCCCACCTGTTTCAGTCTACCCATCGCCCACATACCTATCTACCTGGGTTTCCTCTCCCTTGGTTTACGTTTCTTAACTCCTCCCCACCTGCCCGTCATCCCTTCCTTATCTGGTTCCACCTATCACCAACCAGCTTTTGTGTCTACCCTTCCCTCTCCCACCAATGTCTCAAGTTACAATGGCTCTGCATGTTGCCGACCAAACCTAAGTACTTCAAAGTTCACATAACAACATCCCACACTGGTTACATTTACTCATCCAACGCAGAGAGGCAAGGCAACATTTCAATATACCGATTGAAAAACTGAATATAAAGCAAAATGCCTGGTACATTAACCCTCCATAATCATGAATTCAGTGCACAGATCTTCCCTGCACAAGAAAAGTGAATTTGCATTATTTTGGGACTCATTGAACCAGACTCTGAGGTAAAATTGACATTTTCAGATATTGACTGGAAAGCTCAGCAAGGTATTCATGCGTTAAATCTTTTCTTTAAAGAACGATAATGCTCACATAATAATAATTATTATTATTAATAATGGGAGAAATGCAACATAAATACCTGAGGCACACCTTGAATGAAGAACCTTAAATCAATAAAAATGAGAAACAGTACTTATCCAAGGGGCAGAGCCTTTTGTTTCTTACTGGTAATTAGCAATGAAACACTAGTATTATTAATAATACTACTAAAAGTAATATGCTACCAACTATGGGTAGCTTGCAGTTGTCCATTAAAAATATCAAGTTTCAGCTACAGAAACCTCTGCAAATGAAATAAAAATTATGCAAAAATCTACTGTTTATCAGGGGCATGTGCAAGGATTTAAATTTGAGGTGTACATGCAAATATCCTTAAGTGTTATGAGGCAAAGTATGCTTGTACATACAGAACCTTATTATGCATTTTTTGGATTGTTATTAGATTTGAGGGGTGTGGGTGAGGGGGATGTCACATCTTAAAAATATGACCCCAAGTAACCACCTCTGAAGACATTATTTGTCTTCAGTTTAGCAATTCAGTAACAAGAGAAAATCTAAAAACTGCAATTGCGGGAAATTTGAAATAAAGACAAAATCTGGGAAAACTAGAATCTCACTCTGACCTCTGTCTGCGGCCTCCTTCATTGTTACAACAAGGCCAGGCACAGGCTTCAGGAACATCACATCATTTTTCCTCAGGGCACATTGCAGCCTGTCAGACTCAATACTGAATTCTCCAACTTCAGATAATATGCACACTTTCTGGTTGTATCAGGCTAGCCATTTGAGATGCCATTCCTCTCTTCCTTTTTTTCCCCATTTGTATGTTCTGGCTAACTGGGCGCATCCTAGTAGGTCAGACCATACAGCATCACTCAGACTTCACAACATTCAAGCAGCCAACATAATCAAAGAACCCACCCACCCCAGACATTCTCTCTTCTCCCCTCGGGCAGAAGATACAAACGGCTGAAAGCACATACCACCAGGCTCAAGGACAGCTTCTATCCCGCTGTTATAAGACTATTGAACTGTTCCCTAGTATGATAAAATGGACTCTTGACCTCACAATCTACCTCGTTATGACCTTGCACCTTATTGTCTACCTGCACTGCACTTTCTCTGTAACTGTTACACTTTATTCTGCATTCTGTTATTGTTTTACCTTGCACTACCTCCATGCACTGTGTAATGAATTAATCTGCATGAATAGTTTGCAAGATAAGTTTTTCACCGCACCTCGGTACATGTGAATAATAAACCGATTCCAATTAGCAACACATTGCACTGTCAAAGGAGCTTAATTGTCCAGTTAATGGCTATTTATTTCAACCTATTACAGACATTGCCTTTGTTCCACCTACTGCCCTCCCCCACCATCTCTGCTACCTAGATAAACTTACTTTCTTAGTTCTGATGAAGGGTCTTTGACCTGAAACATTCACTCTCTTTCCACAGATGGTGCCTGACCTGCCAGCATTTTCTGTTTTCATTTCATCAATTTAGTAATTGGTAGACGCAAGATTAGAAGAGAATGTGCAAGTTACTTACCTGGAAGTTTTGAAAAACACATGCCATGGGGTTTAGAGGGTTGCTTGGGCCCGAAAGTGAAGAGTGACCCTGAAACCCCTGAAGACCCTGAGTCCCTTGCAGACCTTGTAAAAGTTGATGATGAGTCTGAGGAAGCATCTGATTGCTGTTGATCAAGGTCTGGAGATGGCTTAATTGTGGGTTGTTCAAAGTATTGTTGAATGAAGATACGTCACCTGGACATAACAATAAAATACAGAAGTGCATTAGTGGTGCAATCTGCAAGCATCAACTGAACAATTTTGAAACAAATATACAAGTAATCAATTAAAGAAAAATAAATTAGCAAATGAACTCAGTTTTGCAATAATAACAGATAAAAACTTAGAACAATTAAACAGAAAGTGATCTTTTGATACTCTTGTTTGCTGGGAAGCTGGGGTGGCTCATCATATGTCTCAACAGTAAAACAAAACAAAAATCACATTTTGATAAATTCCCCATGTACATAGGATAGCTACCAATAAACGACTTAAATGAGCATTACATCTTTCATGGATTCAAGACATGCAGAACATTTAACAACTAATGAAGTACATGGTATCATTTGGTAATTAAGAACTAAATTTAACCAATTGTTTTTTCATTAAGTTTGCTGGTATCTACCGGCAAGTTAATTCAAGAATGTTAGTTAACTTTTCAATAGGTTTAAAAAAATTAATCTAGTTTTATTTCCTGTGATTACTTTGAAGGGATCCTTTTTCTGGACCTAAACTCAAAAATGGGTATCACTGATTATGTCAATGGAGACACTAAGACATTAAGCAATAATTCCTGGACTACTAGTAGAAATGGACGTAAAAGACAAGGTGTACTCCTCCTAAAGCTCATTTTCAAAATCAGAACATAAATGAAGATCAGGTAACTTCACTGAACATCGTACCCTTCAACACCAGTAATAATCAGATCAACTCATCATTAATCACTTTGCTGTTTGTCTACACAGCCTGAGTCACTAACTGCAAAATATTTGTGTGCAAAAGGCTTTTTGATGTTTGAGAGACATTCATCATTATTTTGGGTTTACAGTGTTATTGAATCAAATTGACTGGTCTCAGGACCAACAACATTCTTAACATAAATTACTGAATGTAAATTTGCAGATTTAGAAATTTATGAATGCAGATCTTGAACACATTACCACTTTTAATCTATGCTTCAGGTGATGTCTAAACTAATAAAATATCTCCTTTGCTTTACTTTCCCATCCATTTTGTAAGGATATGAAATGAGGGAATAAGAACTATTAGCTGCTGGTGCTAATTGAACAACTGTTTCAACTGTACAGCCTGTAAATCAATGCAGAAACTAAACCAGTGGGATAGTTGCATTTGAGTTATGAGGAAAAATAAGTAAAAAAAAAATCAACAAAGTGAAATTAATCAAGGTTGATGAGATCGTGGTTACTGTGATGTGTCGGTTATGATCAAATGTCTCACCACTCCAAAATGTCTTAAAGTCCATCTTTTTCAGAAGTTGTCAAGTCCACCAATAAACACCACTCCACACTACCTTTGCAGGTTGTTTTTCACCTTCATATAAAATTACTTTCTGGCATTCAACCTATATATCCTGCTTCTATGTCAAAGTTTTTGAAATTCAAGGACGTGGCATATCTTAAGGTCAGTTTCACAAAATGTACAAGTGTCCAGAAAACAAGTATCTGAATGTATGCATCTATCAACTTGATATCCACTGCCAAGCACAAGGTCCAAAACTAGACAGAATATTCAAAACCAGACAGAATATTCAAAACCATATTGTACCGAAGTTTCTATATAATCAAAGCTTAAGTTCGCAGTCCTCTGTACACAGACTTCAGAACTTACGAAAACCTTAACAGCTTCCTTTGTAATTCTGTCAGATTATTCTTTTCTTCTCCATTATATTTAATGATTATCCAAATGACTTTTTAATGCCATTGCAGTGTAAACTGGCTTTCTGGGTACTTTCCATAATCTTGATTCACACTGTAATGTTTTGTTCTATTCTTGTTTATACAATGGCTCTAATTTGGCTTCTTAAATGAGCCAGTCCTCAAGCCTTCCTGAATCAGTGCCTGACACAACTCAGAACCTTGCCACATTAAACATCAGTTGTTTATTAAATAATTTAGATCATTTCAAATTGGCATGAACCCCATTCAATTCCTCCAAACTTTACTGTAATATTTGTGTATTATATTGAGAGGACAGATGAGCGTATTGAACAGAAAGGTGCTCCAATAGCTTCCAAATACTTTTGAGAACTCCTGTTACTCTGTTAGCTTACACCAAAAAAATCTTAAATAGACCTACATATCATCGCAAGGGAAATATGAGCTCAAAACTAAAGATTAATAGGAGTGATAAATGACTGCCTTTAAGAGGAAGAGGTGCATAGGCTTTTAAGATGTGTTGAGTTTAGTTAAGAGGCCTAGGGAGTTGAAAAACCACAGAGTTCTGGATAAGGGCAGCATAGATTTGGATGAGTTGGTTTAAAGGAAGTGGAAGATTTGGAGGACAGCCAGTAGAACAGATATTGGTGTTAGATGAAGGTGATAAAAGGTATGGATGAAGGTTTCAGCAGATGGGCAGAGGAGTGAACAGAAGCAATGATGATGGAATGTCAGAAATCCATCTAAAATAGGCCATAGATACTGTGGACAATTTTAAATAGGCCTAAAATAGTGTCTGGGTCCAAAGATATGGATGACTCTTAAACACGTTTCATTGAAGTAAAATATCAGACAAGCACTCTGATAACAAAACAGTGCATGGTTCTAATGTGGTAATGCAGAGATGGTTTGGCACTGGAACAGTACATAGATCAGAATCAGATTTATTATGACTGACATATGTCATGAAATTTGTTTTGTGGCAACAGTACAGTGCAAGACCTAAAAATTACTATGTCACAAAAGTAAATAAATTGTGCAAGAGGGGAATAATGAGGTAGTGTTCATGGACAATTCAGAATGAAGAGGTAGACTAGATTGAGAATAGGTCTTGACAGGCTGAATGTAGGAAGCATGTTTTCCCTGGCTGATGAATCAAGGACCAGACTGAGATAAGGAGAAATATCACTCAGCTTTGGAATTCTCTACACTGGACAGTAGTAGAAGCAAAGTCATTATGTTCATTCTAAACAGAGATTGATCGATTTCTAGGCATGAAGCAAATTGACACATATGGGAACAGTTCAGGAAAATGGTACTGAAGTGGGAGATCATCCACAATCTTAAATCTCAAGAGTTGTTTGGTCTGCTCCTATTTCTTAGTTTCCATATTATATTTAGGGACAGAAAAGAAACTGATGTTAAAGAACTTCCAGCTAGGAGTGGAAATAAAAAATCTACTGACACGGATAAGGTTGGAAAAACATTAGAAAAGGATGATGTTGTCTAATATGTCAAAAGCAGGTCAGAGGCAGAAGGAAGATTTTATGGTAAGGTCATCATTGTTTAAGGTACCAGTTTTGATTTGGTTAAGACTGTTTAAATGCTGTGACCATTGTGGAAACCTGATTAGGGAAGATTTTAATTAAGGAGCTATGGTGAATATAGGCAATGAATGAGAGGTAACAATATTCAAAAATTTGGGAGATGGAGAAGATTGGAGTTTGGATTAGACAGGTATTTTCAAAAAGACAGGTTTCAAAATGTTTTCTTGTTAACAACAGGACTGATGACAACACTTGGGTGCAGGAGATGCATTTTGTAAATGAGGTGAGCTTTGAGAGCACTTGAAGGGAAAAACAAGAGTCCAGAGTGAAGGTAGAAGGGAAAAGGCTGGGTATAAATCTTAGTTTTCCCAGATAATCCTGGAATGCCGGCAAGTTATGCAGAGAAGGTGCCCCAATATGATTGAATCAGATCTTATGCTGTGCTCCAGACACGCTCATGACTGAACCACTTGAACCAGAGTGAGCAAAGATGAGGACTATATTCTGGGGATTAACCAGAATAAGAGAGAATATGTTTGGCTGAGAATAAGGAACTCAGTTATGGGTGAAGGCATAGACAAGGAAATTGATCACTGCAATATCATAGTCAATGAATACTAAAAGGCTAGTATCTAGTTGGAAGAGTTAAACGACAAAAGATAAAATGTATGATACAAGGAACCAAGTCAATTCACTAGACTCTCTTCTGATATATCATATATATTTCCTGATAACATTCTGGAAATCAAAGTAAACAGCCATTTCTGGATTTCATGCACCCTCTTAAGTAATCTTATCAAAATATTCACTAAAATGAGTGGATCATGAACTTCTACACATTGGGTATCTTCAACTGACTGCAGCACCCTGCAAGTATTAGTTGTTGTGACATACATTTTAACATCTCCTCCAAAAATTAATCTAACTTCATTATTCTGCAGCTGTCAAGGTTCAATTTCCACCACTAACCACCCTCCCTGCTCTAAAACCACCCACACCCAACTCCAATTACTGTTTAAGTATCAGGATCACATGAGCTGTTCTGGTCTTTAGGAACTATGAAAGACAGCAGTGAGCTATTGAAAATATCAATCCATCTCACAAATGACTTCATTCTTCCATCTCTTTATGTACTCTGGGATAACCTGATTCAAATCCAGTGTCTTTAAAATCTTAAATCCATTTAATTTGGCAGAGATCAACCTGCAATGTAAAATTTGTTATATTTATGTTTGAAATTAATATGGCATAATTAAACTCCAGGTTGTTGGTACATACAACATTTGAGTATGTTACTGTTTGCAAGAAACAGTCAAAAAGGTGAAAGACATTGGCAAATACAACAGCTGTTAAAGATAGAATTTTTTTTTATTTAACATTTTAAATATTATAAATTATCTTGTAAGGACACAGAAGGAAGCGGGGAGAGCAATCCCATTAGTCCTGTTCTTTTATTTCCCTGCACTTATTCTCTCATACATGCCCAGCAACAACCCTGATTCTTTTTGTCAAGAAGGGGATAATTTACTGTAGGCAGTTAACCTACCAGTACATCCTTAATATCTTGGAGGAAATCCACATAGTCACAGAGAGAAGTGCAATCTGCACACAAACTGGATCCAAGGTCAGGACTGTACCTGGGCCCCTGGAGTGGTGAGGCAGCAATACTAATTGCTGTTATTGTTCTCCTTTATGGCACTTAACACGTATTTTTCTTTATAAGTATGTTGAATGTAACTGGAGTGTCTATTGCAGTTCGTGGGTTTGTAAAAAGGTGGAATGATTTCGCAGCATCTGAATCTTCAAACTTTTGAACAGAAATCTTGAGGGTCATATTTATTCTGGACCATTAACCAAATTGTTCAACATAGTATCAATGCAAATACACGGAATATGTGGTGTATTGTAGATAATTTGAAGACAATACATAGGTGTTTGTAATTGAGCTGTAGCAATCAGATAAGCAAACAATAAGAGCGCAAATCACTAAAGACCAGCAGTGGTATTTTGTAAGAATGGCTCTTCCAAAAGTCGATCATAAATGAATAATATGGCACCTAATTCTTCAGTTGGTGCTTAGCTGTTCCAAAGTTTGATTTATAGTCTAGCTGAATTCAACTGGAATAGAGTTGGGAAAATGCAAAAGCTTAAATATTGGAGGCTAGTGAGGAATAAAATGACAGATTTTAGAAAGCATAAATTTGAGATGATTAAAAAAATTAGCTTCTAATACAATTTCCTCGTATGAATGCTCAGCAGGCCTGTTGATATTAACTAGGTTACACAAATGTCTAACATTTTGTAAAATTTATTCTTACAGAATTCCACATTTACATGTGCAATTAATGCTCAACTAATTTCTGTCATTTTCCTTTTAATACTTCTGGATGTAGATTATCCATATCAATTACCCTTCACTTCAATAGCTTCAAATATTTTTCAGTAGTTTGTTAATTTCACACGATCCAACTCAACATCTTGAAATCTGTTTTTTTGAGTCATGTAACTTTTCTTCCTCCTCCTCCTGTCAAAAGTCAGTAAATTAGTTTTGGATGCCACATTTTTTTGTTCCAGGTTGCCCATTTTTTGCCCAGGTTGCTTATGTTCGGAGTCATTTGATGAGATCTTTAGCCTCAGTATATCTGTACCTCAGTATACCTTCAAGAGAGAATTTTTTTTCAGGTGAACTGCTGCTTTTTTAAAAAAAAATAAATATCCTCCTTCCCTGAAAAAAATTCTCTCTTGAAGGTATACTGAGGTACAGATATACTGAGGCTAAAGATCTCATCAAATGACTCCGAACCTAAGCATTTCTTCCACGTACTTCTTAGCATAATATAGATGGTGCATTTATTCACTCATTTAAGGGAATATAATTTTGGGAACATCTTAGTTTATCTAACCTTAGCAATAACTTGCATTTACACAATGCTTGAATTTAATTAAAAATGCTTCATAAGAGCATTATCAAAACAATTTGATAGAGCTACACAAGGATATAAAAGCACAGAAGACCAGAAATTTGGATGAGGACTTTGGTTTCAACAGCATCTTAGAGAAGGAAAAACATTAGAAAAGCAGAGAGTAGGGACTGAATTCCAGTATTTAGGGTCTTAGCAGCTGAAGGTTATGCTCACCAGTGGTGGAACATCTAAAATCAGAGACATGCAAAAAAAGGCCAAAATGTGGAGGAGTGTGGATATCTCCGAATCATGCAAGATTTGAGAAGGGGGTGGAAAAGCCCTGGACTTGATTTTAAAATTCTCATTGTTTTCAGTGAGGCATTGCTCAACAGGAAGCCATGTTCAACACAAGCTTATGGGAGGTAGTCAGCCGATTCTCTTTGGCTGCAAGCACAAGATCACAAAACTAGAAGACTGCCAATTCCTAGAGTATTAAAAGGGGAGAAAGGAAGAGACTGAACAGTTATATGCCACAATAATTGTCTTCATATTGATGGAAGGCAAATCATTGGAAAATTCTCAAGGACAATGCAAAATCATTTAATACCATACAGGTTCCCCAAAAATAGTCAGTGAGAATTTTTTTTGTGTCATTGATAGGATGGGATTGATAACATGGATAGTAGGAGTGTAGGATTATTATAAGTAGAGTCAGAGCACAGAAACAGGCCCTTCGGCCCAACTGGTTTTTGCTGACCAAGATTCCCATCCAAGCTGGTCCCATTTGCCTGTTAGGCCCATCCTCCTCTAAACCTTTCCAAGTGTCTTTTAAATGTTGTTAATGTACTTGCCTCAACCACTTCCTCTGGCAGCTCATTCCATTTGCAGACCACCTTCTGGGTGAAAAAGTTGCGCCTCAGGTTCCTATGAAATCTCTCCCCTCACCCTAAACCCATATACTCTAGTTCTTGATTAAATGGGAGCCTGATGGTCAGGATGGGCTTGGTGGGTGCATTCGATGCATTCTATGGAGGTGAGATTCCAGTCGTCAATGCCAAACCCCTGCTAATCGGTGATTTGCACACAAGTTTGCACATGATACCAAAATTTGCAGCACAATCAATGGATTGGTTAGGTGTGGAAAATGGAATTCAGTCCAACCAAGTGTGAGATTATGAAAATTTGGGGTGGGCAAACAAAGTGAGGGGGGAATCACACAAAAATTGTTTTTTTTTAAGCCAGAGGGCTGAAGAGACTCAGCTGCTAAGTACATTCAAGAAATGGATCACTAGATTTTTTGATATTAAGGGAATTAAGAAATACAAGGAGCACAAGGAAGTCACACTTGAGATAAAAGATCAGGCATGATCTTATTGAATGGCAGGCATGGGAGTTTGAATAATCAAACTATACTTCTATTTCTTATGTTTTTTTTATGATAGGATAATGAACAATATAGAGGGACAGAAAGATCTTGAGAGCTTATATCCAGAGAATGCAATAGTATGAGCAAGGGTGCAGAAGAGATTAATGAGGTTGTTACCAAACAGGGAGAACTAGTCATAAGGAGAGCGTGATTGGGCTAGGGTTCTTTTCTTTAGGAGGCTGAGGAGAGATTGAATTAAGGTATATAAAATTATAAAAGGCCTACAGTGGGTTGACAGGAAGGACTCTTCTCTTATCTGAGGGTCAATGATTAGAATTTAAGAAAAGGGGCAAAAGAATTACAAGGGAGCTGCAAAAAAAATTATTTCCCTTAAATAGTGGTGGTGATATAGAACATACTGCCCAAAAAGGTTAAACTAGAAATTCTCAACACATTTGAAGAGCACCCAAGTGAACACATGCAGTGTCATAACCTGCAAAGATTACCCAACACAAGATGGGGATGTAGAAAAGTCATGGATATGATTAGCTGTAGGGTCTCTCCATTGCCTCAAATTTCTATTAATCATAAAGAATGATTTGAAAAGGTCATGAAGCAATTTCAGCAGGTTGGACTGGATGGAGTTGGGCAATATTACAAAAATAGATAGGATATTACCCTCCATATTCCCAGTTCTTAGTACTTCATTAACCTCACATCTGATTGTACTGCGAGATTCTCATTTCTCTAACATTAGACAGTACTGTTGCCAAGTGAAGCTGCATTTTTTTTCTTTGTTGCTGCAATTATAGGTTTTGGATGCATACTTCAGAAATTAGGCTGAGATTGCTTAAACTCATCTCATGTAACTCATTTTATCCAAATATACCATTCAGCTGGCTTGAGTCAAAAAAATCACACTCATTAGTAAACTATTGCATCTAGCTGCAAATAAAATTGGTGTACAAGGATTGCTCTATTTATTTCTAAATTTCAGAAAAAAAGCCAAAGAAACTTACAGTTTTGCCTTCAGTAGAAAAACAGAACATCTGGTTTTATTATTCAGCAATGAATTCAATTATATACACTGCAATCTTCTTACTGATATTTGCTAGCACAAGTTCACCTTTCCTTTTTTCTTCCGAGACCATTGCTCCCCCACACTCCTCCATCTTGTTCCATCATACTTTCAAAGGTTCCATCTTCTTCCAAAGTTAAAATCGAGACTCCTGCTAGCATCTTTTACTCCAAGAGAAAATGCTGTAAATATTCAGCAGGTCAGGCTACATCTACTGAATGAAAAGCAGAGCTAACTATCAGGTCATTCTTTCATCAGAACACCATGGGACATGAAGGGTCTTCAACTTGAAATGTTAACTGTTTCTCTTTCCACAGATGCTGCCTGATCTGTTGAATGCTTCCTTCATTTTCCATTTTTATTCCAGATTTTCGGTATCAGCATTTTTTTGATCTTCTTTTCCTCTAACACTTTCCATGCACCAAAAATCCAGAACTGCAAATCTCATATAATCTACACACTTAAAAACAAAAGATAGCATTGGATGACCAATTAATATACCTCTTGTCTGTTTATTTTCACCCCTCCCTCAGGCTTCTTAAAATACAAGAGGAAGTCAAACTCAAATAGATAAAGCATTTTCAATGCACGAATTGATTTACACTACTTTCGCAATGGTAATACAACTGGTGCCAACCCAATGGTTTGATGTGAAATAATTGATGCAAAACATTTCTAGTTTTGCTACAATGAACTCTACAATGCTACAGCAAAGCTAGTGTGAAATGTACATAGATAATGCCATGGACTTAGCAATAAAACAATAACTTGCATTTATATTGTGCCTTTACGATAGAATAATTGTCCCATGGTGTTTCAGACATGCAATATAAAAAGCAAACATATCATGATTAAAAAAAATGGATAAAGGGACATCACCACACAAGGTATTAAAGGACAATGGGAGTTAGACAGCAGAGGGATGTTATTGAAAGAATTCCAGACCATGTTCAGACTCTTGCAAGGTTGAAGGTAGGGCAGCCAATGGAGGGCAAAGGGTGGGCGTAGGTTTGAAGAGTTGAGGTGGTGCAGAGTTGTTGCATGAGTAAGAAAAATTACACAAATAGGGGCAGAAATTAAGTGATTCAAATAACACAATGAAAACACCAGTGAATTAATCAGCTAGTGGAAGGACAATGGATAGTCAGGACAGTACATAAAATGGGACTTGGTTCGTTCAACATTCTGCTGCTCAAGTTTACATAGTAAAAACATTAGGAATCCTCAATGAGATCATGGCAGATGCTCTATTTCAAATGCACTTTCATGTTCAATCCACACATTGCTTGATTCTGTTGGCATCTAAAGCTCCCAATCTTAGACTTCAATATACTCACTGAGCACCCATAACCCAGGGGTCAAAAATTACAGGAATTTACTACCCTCTGGAATGACGTACCCCTTCCTCTATATTTCTGTTCCCTAATTCTGGATTAGTCAGAGAAAGCAGCTTCTCAAATCGTATGTACTTCAGTGACTGAATTGAATAGTATAGGTTTATCCTACTCGATATCTCCTCATTGGATAACTCTTGGGAAACAATATGGTGAATATATTCTGTACCACCTCCAGAACAAATGTTTTCTCAGATATGGAGCCAAAACTGCTTACTGTACTCAAGTGCAATCTCAAAAATGCTCTGTAAAAACAAAAAGCTGTTCCTTGTTTGCATATTCCAACATTATTGAGAAGTCCAGAAGTAACAAGCAGCATGGATAAAAGTTACATTGAAACATAGGTTATGGGCCAAGTGCTTGTTATTAGCAAGATGAGATAAACCATCTTATTGCTGGAAACAATTTGGGATGAGAAACTCAGCAGAACTACTGTATGCAATATTCATAGAATTACTGTATATTAAAACCAACAATAAAGCTTCGTCAAATAAAATTTGACTAAGGCAAAGGACATTACTGTGCCAGACTGGGGAATTCTGTTTTGTTCAAATTGGTTTGCTACATTGATGCACAACTAGATTTTTCATGGAAAGTAAATGGTTTTTCATTGCCTAATTCAAACTATTACAGCTCCAATTCAGTAAGTTCTAATTGGTTAAGGAACACATTTCCAAGTTTGAAAAGCAAAGCTGCAGCTAACAAAAAACAGATTCATAAACAGTCTAAGTGCCATGGATGGTTCACTGTTTAGATTTTATGTAAATTATTTTTACTGCTGTGGAATAACTAATATTCACAGGCTCCTGGCTAGCTGGAGTAATGGCAGAACACATTGATTTAAAAAAAGTATTAGGCTGGCAGCAAAACAGAGCGCATAACCACACAATTTTAAAATGGTAGTCAATGAGAAGATATCAGTGCATTTTGCCAGGAAAGCAAAATTGGAGGCAATATGAATGTGGATGAAAGTTGTAATCAACTGAATTGACCAAGAT
Source organism: Pristis pectinata (assembly GCF_009764475.1). Lineage (NCBI taxonomy): Eukaryota > Metazoa > Chordata > Chondrichthyes > Rhinopristiformes > Pristidae > Pristis > Pristis pectinata. Next base: position 20,602,690 of record NC_067405.1, read on the forward strand.
CCTCTAATCAATAAATGCTGCAAATGGAAGAGGGTTTTTGTTTTAAAAGGGAGAAAATGGATTAAGATATAGGCTTGAGAACAAGCAGGTACCCAATTGTGTTCCACCGAGACTTTTGATGCAATACTATCATGTTTTGTTAAATTAAAAGGTAGTACTATAAATCCCTTTTACTTGTACAAGAACTCTTACTAAGTTATTTGGAAAGTGCATCAAGAGAGTCAAAAAAAATTTGGATCATAAAAACCAAGTTATTCAGCACTCTTTGAAAGATAATGTACTCTCAAATTTGAGAGTGTTGTCAGTTGTGCATCATTTCAAAAACTCAACTATATTTCAGTTTCATTAATTGCAGACACAAGGGCAGCTGTTAGAAAGGTTTTCTTTCACCAAATTCCAAGCAAAAACCTTACTTGAAATATAAAAGCTATAAAATAGTTGAAGACTCAATCTATCATTCATGGCAATTCATTTAAAAGCAGATGCATATTAGTATAGACCAGAAATAAACTGAATTTCTTGAAAATACTTCTTCCTCTGTTCTTTATCTTGGCTCATAATTTTGTGTTAAAGTAACAGTGAGGCTCATCATTCTTCATGTGCAAATACTACAGCAACTCAAGTGAAGGGCAATGTGTGGTAAATATGGAGATGCAATGCTGCTGGTTAAGATACCATATACTGTTAATAACGTTGTGAAAATGGCATCTTCTTGTTTGGCTCACCATTGATCTGCATTGAGTAACACAAGTTATGGTCTATGTCACAAATTTATAGCTAATCTGAAAAAGCAGCAAGGAATCTGTTCTGTAACCACAAGGTTCAGGCATATTTAATTAAATCCAGAATAGTTATCAGATTATCTTAATGATCTCATTGTTAAATTCTCCCAATGAATACCAAATGTCACAAATGTGGAGTTGCATTTCTTAAGGTTTTAATCATTATTGCACATTTTAAAAATATGAAATTTAGTATTAACTTCTGCTTCTTTTCACACTCTTAATTCAGTCTCTTTCTTTCTTTATTCTTTTATCCTTATTGTCACATTGAAGTCATTCTAATTTCTACTCATCAGTCCTTGTGCTGGTCATTTCACAACCGTTCATTCTAACTGGCTAAGGAAATGCAGCTGCTATTCCAGTTCACTCAAGTCCCAGATACCCCATTTTATTCGCTGCAATTTCCTGCTTTCAAATCAGTAATTGATAATACAAAATATCTGTTGAAATTAAACAGATTAAATAACGCCAGCTCTCATTCATACAGCAGACAGTGGTTCATCATATTTCCACCAGACTATCGCGAACCAAAAAGTATTTTTATTTTATATTTCATGTTACTAAATATGATGCACACCACCTTCATGGGTCAATCCAGGAGATTCAGTTTTTTTACTGAAATAAGTCTTAGTTCTACATAGTACTCACTAATAAATTCACCCCAAAATAAAGTTGCTGGGAACTCTGCATATAAATGTGGAGATGGCAATAGAAGTACCTGAAATATAAGTAAATAAAGTTTCCCAAAACAAATACACTTTACATACATTTCTCAGTGTACCAGGTATCTGAATTTTCCTGATCAAAACATTTTTCCATCGCCCAAGTATTTTCTTATTTAAAATTAGGAGCAAAATTTACATTGCAGTAATATTCATTGCAGTCAATTACACATGTAAAATAATATTCAAAATACCAATTGATTTTGTGAATTTGAAATATTAATAAATGGAGTATCTCATCATTAATACATTTCAATATGTAGCAGGTGAAGAGGAATTTTTCTGATCAATACATTTCCTCCAATACCCTCAATAATTACCCCCCCCCCAGGAATATTTTAAATAGGGAGCAAAATTTACGTTGCAGAAATGTCTGTTGCATTTACACAAGTAAAATGTACTAATCACTTGGCAATTCAAAACTTACCAAGAAGGTTGGCTCCTAGCAAAGGGAGGTGTGGTAGCAAAGAGTTGTTCAATTTTGTAGGTCCTGTTGCATGCCCAGCAGCTGAAATAGGTAGCAGCGATTCTGCCATTGACATAACTGCTGTCCCACCAAGAGTAGAGACAGCAAGTGCTGCTACCGATGTGGTAGTAGTAGTGGTTGCCTGGGATGAGGTTGCTATGGAAACCTCAGAATGATTAGTACCATGGTCCAAAGGAGAGTGCAGAACACTTCTCAACAGATGGGGATTCAGGGCCATTAGTCCCGGGGCTGCTGTGACAGCTGGGAGGAGGAGAGGGTTTGTAGTAGTGTCATTGCTTGAAAGGCTTGGTAAAGGGTTCCCCAGAGGGTTTGTCAAAAGGGTTTCTGGTCTGTTACTAACTAATTGATTGCTATGCAAATGATCTGGCAAGGGTTGGATCTGTGTCACTGAAGGTGAAGGGTGGTTTTGTTGCTGTAATAAATCTGGGAGAGTCAAGTTAAATGATGTAAGGGGTAGCATTGTAGTCTGTGTCTGGTTTTGAAACAACGTTGCCAAAAGTTGAACAGGTTGCAAAGTCTGTCCAGCCAAATCACCAGGAAGCAAAGTCAAAGCTGCATTTAAATTTGGGTTCAGAATTCCCAAAGGATTAACAGAGACTTCTCCTTTGCCATCTCCTGATGTAGGTAACATGTTCAGCATATTCTGGTTCAGGAGCTGTTGCTGGTTCATTGCTAAAGGAATGGACAGAGAGCCAAGGAGATTTGGGTTCACAGGGTGGGTATGATTGCTACTCGTAGGGACAGCATGTCCAAACTGAAAAGCCTGGTTCTGACCAATGACGGGAAGTGTGGCCCCCATGGGGATCTGACTATGTAATGCATTTCCAGCTGCTGTTGTAACTATAACTCCATCTTGCAGAACGGATGTTGTCTTGGTAATGGCAAGTTGGTTGGTGCCAGCAATGGCCATGGATGCTGACTGGCCAGAACTACCTGAAACCCACAGACAGGTTAAAGATGAGTAAAATATCTCAATTCTTTGTTTTACCATTTACAATGAATGCAGTTCACATATTGACTTTTACATTAACAATTCAACACGGGAACCAACATTGCAGAAAGATTAATTACTGGAAGGTTTGATTATCCAGTTTCCAAATGATTCCAAAGAGAGGACTGTCACATTGGCCGGCTCTTCATTTCGTCTGTTACAACTTGGGTATATTAAATCCATTCTTAAAACATCATAAACAAAATATTTAAATCTAACATAAGCTGTAAAACTATTAAATATTACGCTGAAAAAATACTCTCTCATAACAAAAGTAGGAAGCTATATCATGAGGCAATACAAGAGACATTTGAATTCAAATCAAAAGTAATGCTCAAAGCAGAAAGATTAATAGTGACTAAATTAGAACTTATGGAACCAAAACACGTTGTTTAAATGAAAATAGGTTGCAAAGTACATTTAGGATAAATTGAGTGTGAAAAATTTTGAAAGCACCTCTAATTTTTTTTTGTGTGGTCAATACTTCAAATTGGCTTTAAATGATCTTTTTTGAACTTCAGACAATTTAAATTCTTAAACCTTTCGTTATTGCTGTCAATCTGTCCAAGGCACACAAGAAATAAGTCATTCCTGAAATTTGTATCTGAAGATAAAAATGAAATTAAAGTAACTGATATTCTGAGCTGCCTTTGGAAACCTGTGAACTACAATGGGTAAATGTCAGTGCATAATACAAGCATTTTTGTGCCAATATTCAAATGGAACAGAAGATGGATTTGCCCAAATCAATACTCATCAGTCAAAATCAGAAACAACTGAAGTTTAGGCATCATATCAAATGTTTGCATTTAATATAATGAGGGTGGCCACTGGACTGATTTCTTTTTCCTTGATTTCTTGAGGGCATCTGTTAAGGTGCTACACAGGAAAATTAAATATTTACTTGTATTTATATATATTAAAAGTAGCAAGGGAAACAGGGATTAGATGATGTTTAAAGAACAAAGCAGCTTAGAAGTGATTAGTAAATGCTTTTCCCACCTGGAATGGATACAAAATATCATATTTAGCTGGGACCTTTGTCCTTCTCAATACATACAAGTAATTAAATTTTGGTATGTTGCAACTTCAAAATTTCTACAGACAAGCAGTTGCAGATAGCTGGAAAGACTGATTAATCTTTATATGCAGATAGACATCAAATCAAATTTAATGCTGAGAAAGATAATACATGGGGGGGAAGAAAAATATGACGACATAGACTATATGATTAAAAAAGAGGAATAAAAATTAAAGTTGAGGGGACGTTATTAAATATGAATAAAACATCATGTTGGCCTAGATTTTTATAAACAGCTTGGAATACAAAGTACTGAACAAATACAAATCATCTGTTAAACTTGTCAGAAAATTGTGCCTATTCTGGATATCTCACTTTCAAAGGTTATAGACATGGGCAGGTTTACAGAAAGGCTGAGAGAGGAAGGGAAGATTAGAAAAACTTGAAGTCAAGAGAATTTGATGATTTGAGAAAAAGATGTGAGGATTTGTTAAGAAGAATCAGAAAAGATGTATTGCTAGTTAAGAGAGTTAAGTTGTGAACTAGATCATCAAGGATGAAATTAACATTTAAAGAGGCAGAATATACTATGATGGAAGTGAAATCACAATAGCTTTTACTAAAAAAGAATACTTTCATGTGAAACATTAAAGGGCAAGAGCAGGGTAAGAGAATAACTGTAAAGGTCTCTCGGAGACCTGGAATATGTGCGGTTAGCCCAAATACCTCCTCTTGTGCTGCAAAATTTTGTAATTCCATGATAATCCTAAAATGAATGCACAAGATATACTGTAGGTCCTTGTTACAACATTCTTCAGTTTATCGCACAGTCTTGTTTGTAAAATCAATTCATGGGGAAGATTTAAGACCAAATTAGATTAATTCATGAGCCAGATGTACTTCCTTCACAATACAGCCTGGCAGGTAACTTCTTTCAGTCTCTAATTTCCTGGTTCAGCAAGGATCAATATTAAAAAAGAAGCATGATTAAATACTGAAAGGTCCAGAGTTAGGATATGGCATCATACCACTGCAACTTGATTCCAATGTATTTCATGGAGCAGGGGGATAAAGGGGAAGTAGAACCATTCAACACAAGATATTTATGAAACAATATTCTCATTTTGCTTTTAGCCAATAGATACTTTGTCCAAGTACTGCCACCAGTTACAAATTATATATCTTTCTAGTTGCATATTCATAATAGATTAATAATCTGAGGCAATTATAAAATTAGGAATTGAGAATGACATAAACTGGTAAAGTGTCCTGGGCAATGTCTAATATGTTTAGCAAGTCACAACATTCATTTTCCCAACTATGAATCACCTTGGGACATTTTTTGTGATGAAGGCACCATAAAAATGCAAGTTGTTATCAAACATAAATAGCAAATTTTGTATATTAAAACACAAAACACAACACTGACACTAGGATCCCAAGTGGTTCAATTATCAGCTTGTACAACATCAACACTGCTTGAATCAGTTGCATTAAATACATCTCTATGTAGTTTATCAAATATTGTAGAATCAGAACAACAAACCTAGGCAGATCTCCACATCAAACTAGCCAGATCTAAAGAGTTTATTGGCAAAACAGTATCACCAAAGGCTCCAAAATAACAGATCAATAACATTTTCACATTTCTGAGCTGCTGTCTTCAACCCAAACATTTGCCCGAAATCATTATTTGGATGCTTTGCTACATAAATGCGAATTATTGTTAAAGTCAAGTTTAATCTTGTTTTATGCTACGCAAGATTGTTAAGCACAATTTTACTCAAGATTAAATGGTGTTCATCTGTTATCACTGAAGTGATTGTTAACTTGTAAGTGATATTTGTTGAGGCATACAATCATACATTTTGTTCTTAATTTTGTTTCATCTTGGAGAACATTTTGCATGAAGTGCAAGTAATTCTAGCTCTAACATCGATCGTTCTCAATGGAGAGCACTGACACACAAATACCAAGAAACACTGAAGTGTATTAGCTTGTCTTTTCCTAAAATATGTGGACACAAGCATGCTAAGTATGCGCTGACAAAATTTGCCTGGTTAACAACAACTTTCTTATCTTTAATCACATTCCATTTTTACTATTGCTAGATAAACCAAAGTTGAAAAAACTACATGCATCAAAATTTTAATCAAACAGCATTTGTGCATGGAGGTTTCATAATTTTCTGTCAACAGCTCAATAATATTTTATTAAAATATTTGAACAAAGATGTCAATTTAGTAACTAAATGAGCATCAGCGTGGAAATTTCACAATCATGAGCCAGTGAGTGCATAATAAACCTAAATAAATTCATTATATAAAGTAGCTATAGTGTACATATTCATCGCACGTCATCCACAGTAAACAACAATCTTGAATATACTTAAGGATTAGAATTCAGAATTGTAGTGATTAATTTGACAAATCATAAGTGAAAAACTAGTTAATTTTGCTTCACAGATGTATTTTATGTATAACATTTTTCTAAATGTACAAATATGTCAACTATACAAAATAAAACAAGTTGCATATAAAAATAAAATATATACACATACATACTTTATTATAATCTTATTCTTTTCAGTTTCCCCAATGTGTACATACTACAACTAATCCTACGATATTTCCTACGGTCATTATATTATGCAATAGGAATGGAACCAGAAAACATTAAGGTAACAAGTGAAGCACACACTTTCCTAGATGTTGTCCAGTGATACAAAATGAAAAAGCATTACACAGAAGTGGAAATGCATCCAAAATCAAGTTACCTGCTTTACTATGGAACAAATGAAGAATAAGAGGATTAAATTAAATATCTTGAATGTGGAGCCAGAAAATGCATGTGAGAGAGGCTGAATTTTAAATGACTATGTTTAAATTTTGAGTGTTCATGGGACTGAGTAAATGGCGCCTCAGTCCCATGGGACTCAGTTTAGAATATTTCTAAAGCTGTGGAACTTTCATGATTTGAACACGAATATTTGCACTTGTGCTTTGCACATTTTTAGTTTATTTTGCACCATATTCAATTCACCATTCTTGAATCTAGGAAGTAGTGAATATATCAGTTTGATTAAGCCATCCATGTGCTAATAAATGACTTGTGCTATCACAACTTTGACAGTGTTTAATTTATGGAAGTGGTTTATATTGCACCTTGCTTGCACCAAAACGATTTCAAACCATTTGCAACATCAACACATAACAGATTATTATTGTTTACTGGAAGGAGAATTATATGCTAGAGAGATTATAACATGTTATATAGGGCATCGGTGAAACCATATCTGGAGTATCATGCACAGTCTTGGTCTCCCTATTTAAGGAACGAGGTTAAAATAATGGTAGTAGTTCAATGTAGAACCTGGAATTGGTGAGTTATCTTATGAGGAAAGGTTAGACAGGCTCAGTTTTTATCTACTGGAGTTTAAGAGAGTGAAAGGGGGCTTGATTGAAACTTTTAAGTTCTTGAGTTTTGACAGTGGACGTGGAAAGGGTAGTTTCCTCTTGTGGATGAAGTTAGAATGGGGGGGGGGGTTCATTATTTATAAAATAATACGAGGTCACCCATTTTAGGCAGAAGAATTTTGTTTTCTTTCATAAAGTTGTTAGTCTTTGGAACTTCTTCTCCAAGGTGGTAGAAACAGGATTCAGGAATAATTTTTAAAGGTAGAGGTAGACAGATTCTTACTAAGGGGGTAAAAGGTTACTGCTTATAGGCAGGTATGCAGAGTTGATCTTGTTGAATGGTAGCATAGACGAGAGGGTCCATGTGGCCTATTCCTGCTCCTAATTCAGGTGCAACTCATCTGTATGCATTCTTTATAGAATCCTGAACAACCTTTAGTTTATTAAGTTTATGCTAACCTTAAGAAGAAAACATACTAGGACTGCACTTTGGCAGTCTTATGAAAATCATTCTTCAAGCTTCCGCCTCCATATTATAATACAGCACCTGGAGAAAGATGTCAGACAGCAGTATATCACATCTTAATGTATGTCATGCCACACAGCTCACTGCAAAAATCCTACATTTGATGAAGGAGGTGATGTTTGTGTTTGAACTTTTAAATTTTGACTTCGAGTGAGAATAGTCCACATTACATTTCAAATAAGATACGAGGTACCCTTAGTTGACACAAACAAACCACTGGGTTGTGTCTGCCGAAACTCAGCTGTGATTACCATTATATCATTTTGGTTGAGCCATCAACTCCTAGTATGTATTGATGGATACAATAAATAATCCATAATTTTTAGCGAATGTTGTCACCTCTGTGCTTTTGTCTGCTCCCGTGGTTTCATTGGGTCACAAAAACTGCGTCAGATTATGTTCTTCACTGAGATTCAGTCACCATTTTGAACATTTGTGTAAAGGTAAGATGCAAATACTTGCAGAGGAAAATCCTTTCATATTCCTCAAAAGACAGATTTTTAATGTCATTTTATTCCAATTTAAATCTAGGCCCTGGATATGAAATGAAGATGCATGATGGTATCAAAATATGTTCACGATTAACAGAAAATGAAAGTTTCAATTCGAATGCAAAAGCTTCTTAAGAGGTATTGATAATGATACATGCAGCAAGCACATTTTCAACAAGTTAGCTTCAGCAACATTTCCACATTTAGAATTTTTAATATTGCTTGTTCTATATGGAGTACATTTTACTTTGTGCCGTCTCGAATTACTTATTTGGTTTGTGTGATGGGGAAAGGAAAATGGGCCCAATTCCTACAGCACACAAGCATACCTCCTGAAAGGTTGACCAAGGAACAACGTTGTCGTCTGTGGAGATGTCCATGGGATGGACCATCCTGCCCTCCTGACAGAGGATAGCATTGATGAGGGCAAGAAAATTGAGGAAAATGTTGTTACAAGATAAAGTTAACATACACATAGCAAAAGTCAGTAATTATATACAAAGAGAACTCTGCCCTCTGCACCCCCCCCCCCCCACCCCCCCAGTGTATTCTCTACATTTCTTATCATGCAGATGTAATTCAATTAGGAAAACATTAAGTGTAGATTAAGTGTACATTGTTCTCCCCATTTTGACCAGCTTTGTTGTGGCTGCTTTAAGCTGAAAATCTATGCGAAGACATGGAGATTTCTGTCATTTTACTTGATGTTCCTTTCTGCAGAGAAATATAGCCAGTCCGCCTAACACATTCCTCTAACAGTTTGGCTTATTTGAGACAAATGCTGTCACAAAGGTTGTACAACAATACAACAAAATTCTTGATACATAGTCATCCTTCCTAGAATGCATGAAGCCAAATCTGTTAACAATTCAAACTTGTGTTTCATAAAGCCTGGGAGATATTCAGCTTTTGTACAAACTACCAGCATTTGATTTTTTTTTCCAAAATGGGTAGAAAACATGTAAAAATTGCATTTCTTTTCAGTGTGCAATATATTAGTCATGGACCAAAATTAACCAACATGATAATTATTGTTTTTTTAAAAATGGAAGATACTTTGCTAGATATGACTCTAGCTTCAAATGACGTGTGAATAAAAATGGATAAATTAAATTTTAAATTTAAAGGATACCTTCAATCAATAGCTCAATTGAAATACATGCTTGCTTTCAATTTCCTTTCCTACTCAAAAATTCACATTAGCAAAGGGGAAATGATCTTCATGAGGCTTCAAACACATTAAAACTTAGCAAATATTAGCTAAGTTTTTATTCATTGTACACCAAGCATATAGTCACATAAATGAAAACTGAATGTGCATGATTAAAATAAATGAACCAATTAAAGGATCAGCCACATTAGAGCTCTGCACTTGTAATCTTGAAGAAAAACATTTAAAATCATATAGAAATTACTTCCTGCTCAAACTATTTGGTTATATGTATTTGTGTCAGTGAGATGATGCCATACTACAATAAAGTATTTGTAAACTTTTTTGCAATTTACATAACAGCACTTGACAAATATTCAAAGAACTTTATGATATAGAAAACATTACAATCCTTGAGCCAAAAATGAAACTAATGACAAATTATATACCCAGAGTTGAAACTTGTGACAAAATTTGAAAATGTCAAATAAAAAAATTCAATGGATTAGTGTAAAACCATACCTGCGTCAGCACTGGTTTGGCTACAAATGCCACTACTGTTTGGTACCATTACTGTTGAAGAGGCTGCAATTCTTGAATGATGGTTGGAATGCAAACTATTTCCCAAAGTCATTCCAGATTGATGAAGCAGCCCACAATTGCCACCATCATGGGGCTGTCCGACTAACCCAACAAATTGATTGTTTAGGCCCTGACAACTGTGGATTAAATTACTATTTGTATTCTGGCAAGAAATACTTTCCCCTCTCGTTAAATTTTGAGCTGATAGGTTATGAATGGAACCTGAGTTCAGACTGGTATTTGAAAAGTTATGTTGGTTGGATGAACAAGAAATACCTGCAGTGGAACCACCACAACTAGCCACTGCTATTGCCACTGATTTGAGAACTCTGTGAACTCATAGACTGAAGTAACTGGAGACATGTATTAGTTCATAGTCACAGATGAATTCTGTCCTTGTTTCCTTAACGAGTCAATCACAGACTTTGGAACTCCTGAGCTGCTCATCTGAGACTGTTTCAGCATACTCAATACTGTAGGGGTAGCTTGCTTCCGCTTTCTTAAAGGGTCCTTTTGCTGTGCCATTAATTTGTCTCTCAGTGCTGCACGTCCACTTTGACCTTCATTAACTGAAAGCAGCATGTTTGTAGTCGGTGGAAACATGGAATTTAAAGTGCTGTGTCCTTCACTATTGCCACCACTGCCAACTCCACCAGTACTGTTACTACCAGACAGTTTGTTTTGATTAGCTAGCTGTGCTTTGGCTGCTGCTGAAAGTAAACTGCTTGCTGGAAATGAGGCGGCATTATGCTGGTTCAAAATTTGATTTAAGGGCATACCTAGCAAACCTGGCTGACCCTTTTGTTGTTGTACATTTCCAACAGATACAGATGGAAACAAAGGGTTATTTTGAGGATTCAAAACATTGTTCATTCCAACCAACAGTGGATTAGAAACATCTTTGTATTGATGAAGTAGTCCATCAGGCTTGGTAGATGGACTAGATGGCATAGATGGTCTTGGAGAACCCATGGATGACCTTGGCGACCTTGGAGGGACTTTTATTCCACTGCAGCTTGACTGAGGACCTGCAGGTGGCATCATTAAGCTTCCATGATCAGAGGATGTGGATGATGACCGCGACCTTTGTGGTGATGCCTCAATTCTTCCCATTACAGGTCCAATCATATGTACTGGAGAGGTAACTGGAGCAGGAGACACAGATGTGGAAGTTGAATGTTGAACCCGTGGTACATGAGTTCCATGATTTACTGGGCCAGGCTTAACTGTTGGCAATGGTAGATTGCTTGGCAGAGGGACGACAGCAGGAGGCATGTTTACATTCATCATAGGTACCTGAGAGTGCATGGTTGTCTGGAAATTGGATGTATTAATAAGTACTGGATTAGGTTTACTTGGTATAGGGTCAAGGATACCTAATGGATCTTTTTCTGAGGGCAATGGCTTTTTCTGGAGAGCACATGATGTTGGGGGTCCTTGGGGAGGTTTGTGAAACATAATTCGTGGCATATCCATATTCGATGAATAATTACAAGAGGGTTTTTTCATTACTGGACTTTTTGTAGTCATTGTCGGTGAAAGAGGTATAGAAGTCCTACCAGCCATAGCACAGGATGAGTGGGACGAAGAATTCTGTATCAGAACTGTGGGTGGGGAATGGGGAATTCTATTTACGTGAATAGGACTGGAGTTTGGCCCAGCATGAAAGCCTGGATTACTTCTTGTAAACACGTCAGGACTTCCCATTGTATCAGTCCTGGGAGATATGGAACCATCTCCATAGATCTGTGATCCTGATGATGCTGGGCTAGACAGACCACCATGACTTCCACGATATGGAGACTTTTGCCCTTGATCATTGCTACCTAGTCTTTGCCTAGAATAACCATGAAGTTCTTGCTGGGGACTTCCACACAGGTCCTGTTGATAAAGCCGTGCTGCAGCATTTGGACCCCCCATCAATTTAGGCAGAAATGTATTCTTGTAGTCTGGCACTGCAGAATTTGTTACTACTCTTGTGACTTATCCTCATTGCTCTAGGAGTCGCAGCCCGTGATTGTACCATCGGAGTTCCACCTGGAAAAAAAGCACAATCATGAGCAAAGAACTAGACAGATCACTCAATTAAGGACAGGCATTATAATCTTCATCTCGCTGCCTCAACCTACTTTCTCAATCTTTACTTGCTTCACTGTGCCCAAGTTAAAATTGACCTAAAAATGAAAAAAATCAGGGCGCACTGGAGTTTGGGGGATTCAAAGAGGGAGGTTTGGTGGGAAAAGTGCAGAAATCAAAGGGTGACAAGATAGAAAGACAGCCAGATTCTCACCAATGACTGCTGGTTGACAATTTTGTTTGGGTCACAGACATTTGAACAGCAGGCAAAGACAGGACTGTGTGTGGCTGTGACAGCCTCATGCAAGTGTCAGAGGATGCTCAAACAACTCTTAACAAGATAGGACTTGGTTACTAGATAGCTGTGAGAAACTATATGGCTGCTGCTGCTCCTTCCTGTGAACTATCACAAAAATGTGTTACTCCTTTCATGAATGGAGAACATCAAAAAGAAAGAAAAGGTAAACACACCATGCATAGTTTTGCTGAAATAATCAGAATGGGCCAATGAAGATTTTGAAAAGTCTTCACAAAATACATTAGTGAAAATGGTTGTTAAATAATTCTTTTGGTGTCAGTAAGGAAAGTTAATAAAAATGTTAACATGCAGCCTTAAAACAGAATTCCATTTCTGGTAATTTCACTTTGGATATTCTTTTCAAATCTACAATGTTTACAACACAAGGTTAGAAAAACAAACTTGCACATAAAATATTTTTTAAAAATACACAAATTAAGGCTTTAAAATTTTAAATTAGCACAATCACCCTTCTCCAATTTTATCTGTAACAAGACTCTTTTCTTAATGAAGCCCCACTTTACCCAGGCAATGTGATAAAGACGAGGTAGGTTTTCCTGTATATCTATTGCCAACAGCACAGAATGCATTTTATATTACCAGCTGCTGTGTGCTGTCATAAACCCCTCCTCATCAGTCAATTTGGGTACAATAGCTTAGTCATTATCCTGGAGGTCACAAGTTCAAGTGCCAGAGGGGCAAATGGCAAAATAATAAAACTCCAGTAACGTCTGGATTTGCCCAGACAATAAGCAAAGGTTGGGTTTTTCCAAAAACCCTTATGGTTCACTCATGTCCTTCAGAGAAGCAAACTGCCACCATGATAAAAATCTGTCACTTATGTAAATCCAATTAACAACTTTGGAGTTTATTTGTAATGCTGCTGGGCTAACTACAAATGGGAGGTAAAAATGTTACCTGTACCTCAAGAACAAAAATTTAAACAAGGCATTTAACTGTAATTTGATACTGCTGAAGCCTTAGAACAAATGAAAATTTATTTTTTGTTCTATCAGCAATTAAGATACACTTAGAACTTGAATAAAGAGTCAAAATTCTTAAAAGTAACTTCTTGTATTTAAATATACCTTGAAAGAACTTAAGAAACTAAAGTAAAAACACAAAAAGCTGGAAATACATAGCAAGTCAGGAAACATGCATGGACAGTTTATCTGCTGACATATTCCCACATATATTTCTAGATTCTATTTTCCAACATCCTGCAATATTTTGCTCCCATAAAACTTAATATCAACAGAGCCTTCTTCAACATCAGACAAGCAACTGAAAACTTAATTTAGCATAATCATAAAGACAGACTCTGACAGCATGGAGACAGTCCCTTTGACCTGCCAAGGTCCACACCAACTATCAAGCACCCATTCACATTAATACCATTTTATTCTCCCCATATTTTCATCAACTCCTCCAGATTCTACCACCCACCCTCATGCAGGTAATTTACAGCAGCCAATTAACCTACTAACCAGCACATATTTGGGATTGGACAGGAAACTGGAGCACTTGGAGGAAACTCTCACACTCAAGGAGAATGTGCAAACTCCACACAAGCAGTGGAAGAGATCAGGATTGAACTTGGACCTGAGGCAGCAGCTCTACTAGCAGCAACACTGTGCTATCCAACAAATAACAGCAATAACTACACAGTATGACTTCCAGAATTTTTCCATTTTAAGGGTACTTGTTTATCTGAATTTAAATTCCCCAGGTTCTGTGATGGGACTCAAACTTGCGTCTCTATATCAATGGTCCAGCTTCTTCTTACTCATCCAAGTAACTTCCAATGCTGTGCTATTGTCCCCTAATTATCATTTTCTCCAGTTTTTCTGTAATACCAGTGGTCACTTGTTTTAATAAAGCCTCCTTTACCCAAGCCATGAGACAAAGCAGTATTAGATATTCCCATCTACCCGGTTGCCAATGACACTGAATACAATATTGCAATACCAGTTGCTTTCTTTCATTCACTCCATTCCGTTTGAAAAGCAGTTTAAATCATTGTAAGTTTTATTTTTATTATAAGCTATTAACTTTGTATCTGAGTCAATTAAAGTATGTTGTCAACATTGCAGTTTATAGTTTCTCCTGTGCTTCAAGGAAATCAGAAGAATACTTTATTGTTAGTAACTAAAACACTGCTGTAGGTTAGAGCAAAAAACAAACATTGAAGAATACAAAAGTAAGAAAAAGATTATGCAACTTTAAAATAATGCAAACCACAATCCACACGGAGTCCTAAACAGATTGAATATTTCAGTTTCTGAAAACTTACTTGTTCCACCACCTGGGCTTGTTAGAAGCAAGGAAGGATGTGGTGTCTCAATACTTTTATGTAGTGTAGCTACAGCAATGATTTTTCGCTGTGGATGCAAGTTTTGTCAAATCTTCATCAGCTTTGACATCCTCTGCTGTTCTTTGCTTGACGGTTGCTCCAGGATCAAAAGTGAACACCTTAAATCAAGACAACACTTCTGTTACTGCTTCACTGATACAACATTAACTCTGGATGTAGTGATATTCTCTCAGGGAAAAGTAAATTCACTTTGGGGACCAGCAGTTTTATACAAATATATTATGCAAACCACTGAGCACATCTTCGTCCACCCTGCTGTAAAGGTGCAATGAGACTGTTAAGTTTTAAATATTTCATCAAACAACATCTCAGAAGTTGTAAACAACATTACTGATAAAACAAAAACTTTAACCCAACAGTTGGCAACTTTGATATGTTTGCCAAAGGGAATTAATTTCTGTATTTTGTATAACGAAACAGGAAATTCTGGAAATGGTTAGATTAGGCAGAATCTATGGAGAGAGAAACACAGATGCTCCTCCTGTTCCCTTTCCTATTAACATTCAGTTTGGGTTCATGGCCACAACTCAAGTTGCCTCTTCTCGGCTGTGTATTAACCAAAGTGGAACTGTAAAACAGGATGCAGATCAATTGCTCCAAAAAAGACAAGATCAAAGGGAACAAGACTTTGTTTGCAATGCAATTTTGTATATGATTAATTTAAAAAATAAGAGATGACATGTTTGTATTATGCATCCTAATATGTTTCCTTATCTGTTCAATTTCCATGTAAATTACAAAAAAAGCAGTATAAAAATTAGCACTTTGTTTCCATGTACAGTACAAATACATCAAAGTGTTTGTTATTCCATCAGTTGTGCTTGGTGAAAGTATTTCTTAAATGACTTCTTGGGTAATAATTTCAAGAAGAACACTGTTTATGAAATAGACAACATGAGCAAATTAAATTCACTATTTCTAGTGGTTACTGTTAGCTTAAAAAAAAGCCTGTAGGATATAGATAACACCAGAAAAGCTACATTTATTGAACATCTCTATTTCTTCTAGTAAGCTAGTAATGGGGTGCTTTCTGGAACTGCTGTAGCTCTGATGGTCTTAGGAAGACAGCTCCCCAGGATTTAAAGCAAGACTACTAACACCAGGTGAAAGCATCTCAAACATTAATAATTCCAGATAAAAAGTATTCATATAACACCTTAACTTTATTAAAGCACTTCATGATGAATGAACTGAATCCCTGCTATAATGAAGGAAAACAAACTTGCCAATTTGTACCCGATCAGAATGACTAAGTAATGAGGTGAATAACCTGCTAACTTTTTTAAAAAAAGTAACATAGCTTGTTCTTTCTTGAATAGTGCAATCGAATCTTTAATAAAACTGATTGACATTTGGATTATCATGCACAAAAATACATTTTTCACATACCATTAAAACACAGTGATTTCTTACCTAAAAAGGACAGAGGAAAAGAGCTTGGAAAGAAAGAGGAATCCACAAGGCACTTAGAATTTTAGTCTGTCTGTCTCAATTCCAGCCAGTAATCCTTAGATTTACAAGTTAACATTCGATGAATCGCTGAGCAGATTCACTTAGCTATGAGGAAAATGGATCATCTTGTGCAGGGTAACCATGTATAATTTAGCATCTATTTATTGCTGAAGTGTCTCTCTGGAACCTCGACCGTGAAGGCCCTTTTAAATCCTCCAAACAGGAAGTGTCTTTTGGGATCACCTCTCTCTGCACTGGGTAGCACTAAAAGTCTCAGCTTCAAATAATCACTTGCCTTCATCGGCCAAGGTCTCCTCCATAATTAACTTTTTCTTTCCATAGTGTATCAACAGCATTATGGTCAGTCTTATTTTGAATTTTCATTTACTTCCTATAGCCAAGGTGTCCCATGTTTTAAATTTGAAATCCACCACGTATATCCTACTGACTTCCTTGGCCAGGCACTTTAATATTTACAGACTTCACGTTTCACATTCATCTCTGACTCCCACTATATTCAACTCAATAAAACATTATACATCACTATTTCATCACCATTGCTCTTTTATTAATTTGAAAAGCTTTGTGGCACACTTTATTAGTTATCCTTGCCTTTCACTGTTAAGTTTCTCAATTCTTTAAAAAGCCACATCGTCAACCAGCTTCAGTATTTTGATTTGGTGCTTCTAAATCTGTGCTGTACCTGATGTGACCTCTTATTTTAACCACACATTTAATGAAGTCTACTGGAGTCCATGCAGTCACACTTATGATGCTTAGTAATATGTAATATTTGTATTTTGTATGATAAATAGTTTTTGTTTTTCTGTTATAGTTCATTATATAGGAATGCATTCAAATAGTTGTTAAAAATGAGAAATATTCCAATTTCCTGTTACCTTTGAAAGAATAAGAGGACACTCCAAGCCACACTTGCAAGTTCCATCAGTAAGTAGATATGTTTTAACTTGCTCGATGCAGGCCAATACAGAGCCACTTGGACTAAAAAAAAGGAAAAACAAAGACATTGTAAAGTTCTACACATAAACAAGTTACGACTTTGAGAATTTGATGCTAATCTATTTTACCAACATGGACTTGATGGCCTAAATGGCCCATTTATAAACTGCTTGGAGTTGTGAATGTGAGACAGAGAAGTTTGCAGAGCCAAGGTAGATTAAAATGCTTAAGCTCTTCTAAGCTAGGGCAACTCAAAAGCAATGAGGATCTAGATCAGAGGATAGGATAAAATGCATGTGGAATATAGGATGGGATTGGCCACGTCCTTGGAATTCTACACCTATTTGAGTTCCAAGGCACCAAAACCATAGAATGTAAAGGGTAAGCAACCAAAAGTTCAAACAAGATTAAACAGCATACATCACTTGAAAGAGAATTGCACAGAATATGGAATCCTAAAATATACAAGATTTTTAGTTAACCATAAAAATACGAACTACATTCCCTCTGTCTTTCAGGTCAAGCAAGTCGGCAGTGCCAGTGTGTTTTTTTTAACCCCCATTTTTCTTTCATTACAAATTTCCAGATGATTCTAGTTCTGTGTTTGTTTACTTGTCTGTGCATTGTTAAATGCCCTCCTGTTGGAAAATGCTAGCATCTAAAATAGGTCAGACTGATACCTGAAATGAGTGGGTAGCTTATGAGGAAAGGCTAGGTTTGCATTTGCAGGAGTTTAGACAACTGAGAGGGGGCTCAACTGCAACATTTAGGAACCTGAGAAGTTTTGATAGGGAGAGGATGTCTCCTTTTGTGAGAGAATCTAGAACTAGAGGTCACTGTTTACAAATGAAGGATCACCCTTTTAAGGCAGAGGCGAGGTGAATTTTATGTTCTATCAGCAGGTTGCAAAGGATGGTGGAAGTAGACACTGAATACTTAAGGCAGGTGTAGGTAGATTCTTGGCATAAGGGGGTGAAAGGTTATAAAGGGTAAATGAGAATATGTAGTGGAGATTGTAGTCAGATCAGCCATTATTTTATTAAATAGCACAGCAGACTTGATGCTGAGTGGCCTTTTCTCCCATTTACTTCATACATTGATATGGTATTGGCATCATACCAAACCAAACCCTTGAACGTACATTAGATCACTGACTTATTGCTGCTAATGTAACCTCATGTCAGTTGGTGGCTTATCAAGTTCAGGCCACAAAACCAATAATTATTTGTGAAGCAGAAGCCACCATCACTAATGCCACAATTTGGATTTACTAAGCACCTTTGAAGGATACAATTACCCGAGTTACTTCAGATATTTTTCATCAAATTTATGAATTTGGGTTTAAATCAAACTGGAACATTCATAGTGGTCGAGAACAAAATAATTCAATTGAAGGAATGATTGCCATTGTGCTTGTTTTCAAACAAATGTCATTTTGTCAGCTAGGTTGTTAGTAATATTGTCTTTTCAAACAGATACTGCAAGTTTGAGGTCCTTGCAGTACAAGTCTTGAGAAAATGTTGTAATGTTGATGGTGCCACTTTTCATTTGCATTGTAAATGATATTCCATCTGTACAGGTAGCCAAAGATCCTATAGTATTGTTCAAAGAGTGGGGGCTGGTAGGCGAGATGGAGTTCCTTGTGGCTTCTGACAAATATGAATCCATTCCTCAAGCAGCACCACATAAGTTTAAATGGTCTTACATTTCCCTACTGCTAATGGAATACTTTTGCCAAGATGGCAATGGTACCTGCACTTCAAAATAATTAACTGGCTTGACAACACTTTGGGCTAAAGAAATAAAAAGTACTATAATTGTATGTTGTTTCTTTTCTAAAGATGACAGCAGAGAGAATTGAAAACCAGTTAACCAAAGTATCTTGCTTCAGAGTTTGATATGTATTGATAACTATTTGAATATTAGTTGAGAATGCAGTATATGTTCACTAAATTACTGAAATTGGAAAAAAGATGGTTTTTGCATATTCCTCATCAGTAATGAGCACAGCTTGGTGATCCAACAATGCTTTCCAAAGTTTAATTGGTAAGAAATCTGCCATACGGCTTATCATATTAACCTTAGAAGCAATTTGATGGTGCTTGGCAATCAACAGAATTTCAGTTTAACAAAAGATAGTTTCCATTGTACTCTAAAAATAGCCATAATTAATGAATGCACTCATCCCTGTATTACTACAAAAAGTAAATTTTAACATTAAAAATCAATGACAGTTAAACTATTGCTGCATTCATTACACCCACTGATCTGGGAAAGTGTAATCTGCCTGATTTCAAAATTTTCAGCTGCATTTTATTTTCTCATATTCGTTTGCTGGTCTAGAAGTAGTTTCATCATGGTTAATGCTCACAAACTGGATATTAATGAGGTTAATTTTAAAACTAGGCAATGTAATTTTACAACCAAGAAACACTTCTCTCTAATGTTAAAGTTAGATGGCAAGTTTAGTGTCAGCCTTAGCTCAGCAGTAACACTTGAAAATTCAAGCTTCAAGCTCTATAGCAGGGCCCAAGCATGCAATTTAGGTTTATACCTGGGTGTAATGCTGATGGATGTAGAATTTGCTGCCTATAGCTTTCTTGGTGACATTAATGCCTCAGTTGGCACTTTAGACATCAGCTTGCCCAAATAGATGTACCACTGTACACTACAGCGTAATTCAGCCATAAATCAACCTACTTTATTCATTGACAATTTCCTTGCTTCTGTTAATAGTTGGTGAAAAGAATTAGGGGGAGTTGGGATAAAAAGGCAGAGATTAATTTGGAAGCCCACCATAGCACAGGGATGCAGAGAGGGTTTATTCTTCCACCAATCATTTTATTTAAATTACTTGCACAGGGTTGTTTGCCAAAAAATAGCTCTGACAGCCAGTTCCCAGTCAGTGTTCAGTAATCAAATGGACAGACTTTAAGGTAAGAGTTGGGAAGTTTAGAGGGGATTTGTGCAAGAAGTGTTTTTTCCATCCAGAGGGTGGTTGAAATCTGGAACACACTGCCCAAGGGGGAGGTGGAGGCAGGTACTCTCACTTTTTAGAAATGTTTAGATGAATAAGCGAAACACCACAGCATAGAAGGCTATGGGCCGAGTGCTGGAAAATGGATTAGTGTAGATAAGTACTTGATGGCCAGCACTGACACAGAGGTCTGAATGGCCTGTTACCATGCTATGAGACTTTGTAGCTCTAATGTCGAGGGTGGCATGGCAGTGTAGCGGTTAGCACGATGCTATTACAGCGCCAGCGATTGGGGTTCGATTCCTGTTGCTGTCTGTAAGGAGTTTGTACATTCTCTGTGGGTTTCCTCCGGGTGCTCCGGTTTCCTCCACATCGCAAAGACGTACAGGTAGGTTTAACATGGTTTAAAAAGGGGGCGTGGACTCATTGGGCCAGAAGGGCCAGTCACTGTGCTGTATAAATAGTTTTTAAAAACTGATGGAAAATGTACTTTTCTTATTTGATTTTCTTTTGTGCATATTGGACAATGCATTCTGTGCTGTCAAAGAGACAGGACAAACCACAGTTCTTTTGAAAAATTGGGAGAAGAAATCATGATGCAAGTTGCTCAGCAATGTCAAAAAAAGTCCTGTACCACAGTTAGATTAAAATTCCAAGAGGTAAAACATATTAAGCACATGATTTGCATTTAAAACATACATGTACAAAAAAACTTCTAATATTATAGTCACATGTTAAAGGGTAATTAAGTATTCAGAGAATGGCAATGAGGAGGCTTACAGGAATGAGATCGATTGGCAGGTTGAGTGGTGTCACAACAACCTCAAGGATGCGTGCTTAACCCACTGCTCTACTTTCTCTACACTCACGACTATGTGACCAGGCACAGTTCAAACGTTATCGATAAATTCACCGATGACACTAATGCTGTTGGCAGAATCTGAGCGATGAGGCAGCGTACAGGAGTGAGATAGATCGGCTGGTTGAGTGGTGTCACAACAACAACCTTGCAGTCAGTGTCAGCAAGACAAAGGAATTGATTGTGGACTTCAGGAACGGGAAGATGGGAGAACACACACCAATCTTCATTGAGGGGTCAGCAGCTTCAAGTTCCTGGGCATCAATATCTCAGAGGATCTATCTTGGGCCCAACACATTGATGCAATCACGAAGAAGGCACGCCAGTGGCTCTACTTCATTGGGAGTCTGAGAAGATTTGGTATGTCACTAAAGACTCTTGCAAATTTCTACAGATGTACAGTGGAGAGTATTCTGGCTGGTTGCATCACCACCTGGTATGGAGGCTCCAATGCGCAGGATTGGAGGAGGCTGCAGAGATTCAGCCAGCTCCATCACAGGCACAACCCTCCCCACCATCCAGGACATCTTCAAGAGGCAGTGCCTCAAGGAGGTGGCATCCATTATTAAGGACCCTCACCACCCAGAACATGCCCCCTTAACGTTACTACCATTGGGGAGGTGGTACAGGAGCCTGAAGACCACACTCAATGATTCAGGAACAGCTTCTTCCCCTCCGTCATCAGATTTCTGAACAGTCCATGAACACTACCTCATTATTCCACTTTTGCACTATTTAGTTTTGTAACTTAGAGTAATTTTTATGTCTTTATGTCTTGCTGCCACAAAACAACAAATTTCATGACATATGTCGGTGATAATAAACCTGATTCTGAATGCTTGTCAGTTCTTCTGGCAAACACCCAGACCTTCAAAACTTCCACATTTTTGAATACATTTGTACAAATGCAAATTAAAATCTGTAAAATTCATCTCACATCTCATTGCAGTTTGTTCACGTGATCTACATCTTTAATATATTAAGACTTATATAGCTCTTTAAAGGACTTTGCCATTATTCAGAAAAATTCTCAGGATCAGATATGCTTTCAGAGAATTATAGCTGCACTGTTGGAACTGCACCAATCACACTAGTCACTTTGCACAACCATTACAACTCGCTAATCATTTGTAACTAATGCTACAGAGCAAGGAAAAGACCTTCTTGCAAATAATGAAACCAGCTTACTTTAGACCTGGCACAAATATAAAACAAAATATCTTAAACACCATTTTTGGGAGCTGAGCATATTCTGTTAGAGGCATGATATAATAGAACCATTTTAAAAAGTTTCAGAGTTACAAATATAACCATCAGCAAAGCACATCACAGCTTGTATTATTGCATGGACCTAGGTGCAGGTTTTATCTATGCATATGAGTGCTTCAAAAACAGAGACAAATCTGGATCATTGAACAGCAGCGCTCAGGTCATGATAATTTTGTCCAACTGTTTTTCCATTCTGAAAACAGTTTCTATTTATTCATCTGCACACTTTGAAACATTGTGATGTTTTTGGTTGAGTTTGGGCTGCATGATCTATGCTGAAATGGAATTGGAATGGTTCAGTCCTTTGAATTTGAGTTTTGCATTGGTTAGGAAATGATCTTTAAAGCTGGTTTACAAACAATAAAGTCCACATGGTAAATTATAAATCGATCCCAAATTTATTGGCTGAAATTTAGGCATAACATTGTTTATTGAGATCTGAAATTTTTTAAATCACTATCAAAATCTTGAAACCCAACATCAACCTGCTAAATTAACTATAAATCTGGAAAATTTTACTCAGTCTCTGCCAGTCTATGTTATTAAGCTGTGGGTAACATCAACCATGTCCTATCCTAGTGCAACATCGACACATGCCCACTTTTCAGCAGGGGTTAACAAAGTTCCTTCTGTTTTTGGCACAGGACAGATGTGATGTCTCTGCTATTTCAGGGATCTATTACCACAGCACAGTCTGGAACATTGAAGTCAAGACTTACAAATTTACTAAGAACTATTAAAATTGGAGCAGTGCTCAGATGTTCTTAATCAGCCACTGACTACATGCATCATTCTAATCTTTCAAAGTTACACAAGATACATTCAATACAAAATCTGTATCTGGTCAATTTTTGCTGTGAAATTCACCTCAGTCACTCTTGACCATACATGTGCTGATAGATCACTTAAAATAGATTGGCCATAACTTTACTTTCCATGAATCTGTTTAGGAAATAGACCGTTGACCAAGTAATATTACAGAAAACCCCAACGCTACTTTCAAACTGGATCCACTTGCACAATTCAAACGAGAGAAACCAGGAAGAACATACCTTGTCTAATTTTTCCACATTATTCAAGAACAAACCCACTGTAATTTCCTTATGCCTCACTAGTATCTTTCAAGACTGTGTAACTCCACATTAATTACAGACTAAATCTGAGGCCTTCCACTATTGAATAGTTAACCGCTAAGTTCCAAGGTTCATTTACGACAGAACATTTTAGTAAGTTTTCCTTAAAAAGTTTTGAAAAACTAAATACTTTATTTCAATCACCTAAAAAAGTTACGTGTTGAAAGTGAATATACTATTGACCTCTAAATAGGTCACAGAGTAATGAATAGCAAGACAGACATATTACATATTGGAATTCAGTTTCAATTGTGGAGGCACTGAAAACAAAAATCAGTGAAAAATTTAATGCCATAAATAAGCAATCAGAAAGCAATTATTTGATATTTTAAATTCACTCTGTACTTGACCCAGAACCAAGTTTGAAAGTCATACTCTCCTCCACGTACTGTTTCCTGAGTTTAGCACATTAAAATAAATGCAGAACAACATACCTCATGTACAGCACTCCATTCTGATCAACTTGCCGCTGCCATCCAATTGGAACTTGGACTGCTGATCCCCCACCATCTTTTTCACCATCATTTTCGTTTCCTCCATTCATTTTCACGTTTCTGCTCGTGACACCCCAAAGATATCAAAAGTCAGATGATACCTTCGGATTTCATGTCATCATGGTCTCTGAAACGTGACCATATGGTACAGTGCTTGCCCACTGTACGAAGTATTCAAGGAGATGTTCGGGCTCAATGAGGAACCATTTCTTCAAAAACCACCATTTTGTATAAAGTCACTGTCTCATAATAATCCACATTCATTTAATGCTGTTGGATGATTCAGAGTGTTAGGAGTTGTACAGTAGTGCTACATGGAGAGAACCGGCTGCTTCCCAATCACGATGTACATGATTCCCAAAAATCCTCAATTCGGTTCTGAGCTTCAGGATAATTTATGTTATGAAATAAAGCAGTATTTTCAGCTCTACTTATTCCTGCAGACTAGTGTTGACTTTCAAGACCAATGTAATCTTCTTCTAATTGAATCCATAGTAGGCCGCATCCTTCAATGAACATACTTTGTTAAGCAAATCTCAAGCCAGATGGTTCGCACGTTTAAGAAAGCAACCTTCTGAATTCACTTCTCATCATTTCAGAAGTTTTGAACGATTCATTCTTCATACAAAATCCTGTAAAAATACAAGTTTAGATTATTTAACTGAAAATTGATACTGTACAAAATTAGCAAATAACTAATCAAATAAATAACTGTGGTCTCATACCATTAACCTTGCACATATTATACACTGATATGCAGTTAAATTTATGGATTCTAATGAAACAATAATACTCTAAAGGCAACTTGAACCAACTAGAAAACATTTGAATTATGATGAAATAGTTTTCCTTGTTTTAAAAAAAATGGGAGAATTCAGATAAATTGACCGATGTCAACGTTTGTCCTTGAAATTACTCGGTAAAGATCATACATAATTTGAAACAGTAATTACATTGCTCCAAATTCAAATTGTGACTCAGCCCCAGTAATCCATATAAAAAAATGACATCAGTAGTCAACACACATATACTGCACATTACCAAATGCTCTAAGGGACACACTGCATCATCAGATATGGAGCATCATACATTCCAAAGCTCACATTTACCATTCACGTGCATGCAAAGGATTGTTTGGTGTTCTTATTTGAGCAAGATATTGGTTAAATTGTCTGCCATGTTTCTGTACTTCAAAATGGAACACTACATGAGATAGAGCAAACACAAGAGAAAGTCAATGAGAAGTCAAGAAACAATCAAGTTATTCCGTAAATAACTGAAAAAATGTGATTTGTTGAAATAGGTTACGTTTCAAAAAAACACAATCATCAGAATCAGGAGTATGAAATTGTGTTAAATATTTAGAACCTGCACCTCTTTTGCAGCATTTAATGAAGTAGGTCAGATGCAAGAGAAAATGTATACTGAAGAAAATTACCAATGGACTTGCTTCCTTTGCAGCTTCTCTAAGATAACGTTACAGAGGAAACCATGAAATGTAGTACTTGTCAAACATCATGAAGATGCAGAGCATATTTTACTATACCAAAGCAAATTAATTCACTGCTGATGTCGAGTACCTGTCTATATTGCAAATGATAATAAAACAAGTTGCATACAATCCAACTGACCGTTCATTGACCGTTAGTTACCACTTTGTTTTACTATCTGAATCAGGTGAGAAGAGTTTCAAATTGACTTTAAGCCATCTCTGAAGACCGAATATAGTTCTGGTCACCTTACTACAGGAAGGATGTGGAAGCCATAGGGAGGGTGCAGAGGAGATTTACAAGGATGCTGCCTGGAATGCGGAGCATGCCTTATGAAAGCAGGTTGAGGGAACTCAGCCTTTTCTCCTTGGAGCGACGGAGGATGAGGGGGGACCTGATAGAGGTATATAAGATGATGAGAGGTATTGATCGTGTGGATAGTCAGAGGCTTTTCCCCAGGGCTGAAGTGGTGGCCACAAGAGGACATAGGTTTAAGGTGCTGGGGGAGTAGGTATAGAGGAGATGTCAGGGCTAAGTTTTTTTACTCAGATTGGTGAGTGCGTGGAATGGGCTGCTGGCAGCAGTGGTGGAGGCGGATACGATAGGTCTTTTAAGAGACTGTTCGATAGGTACATGGAGCTGAGAAAAATAGAGGGCTATTAGTAAGCCTAGTAATTTCTAGGGTAGGGACATGTTCGGCACAGCTTTGTGCGCTGAAAGGCCTGAATTGTGCTGTAGTTTTTTCTATGTTCTACATCCAGCACCTCAGTGCATGGACGTCATAAATATTTTCATAACTTCCCAACATCAGGCTATAAAAATAATGACAGAATAGCTATTAATAACTTTTTTTTTAGAAATTCAGCTACCCCCGAAATGCCCACAGTGGATACCATCTCCCTGGCCCTACATTTATCTTTGGAGCATCTGGACAGTAAAGACACCCCATGTTGGACCATTGTTTATTGACTATAGCTCTGCCTTGAATACTACAATTCCAAGCAAACTTCTCCAAACTCCTGGACCTGGGACTCAACACCTCAGCAATTGGATCCTTGACTTCCTGACCAACAGACCACAACCAGCAAGGATAGGCAGCAACAGCTCCACCACGATTATTGTCACTGGTGCCCCACAAGATTGCGAGGACTCTTTACCTCACAATCCATCTCATTATGGCCTTGCACCTTATTGTCTGCCTGCACTGCACTTTCTCCGCAACTGTAACACTTTGTTCTGCTTTGTTATTGTTTTTCCTTGTAATACCTCAATGCACTGAATGATCTGTATGCATGGCATGCAAAACAAAGTTTTTCCACTGTACCTCAGTATATGTGACAATAATAAACCAATTTACCAATTAAAAAAAATCTTTTGTTAATTTCTGAATGCTTTTGTATAAATAATTACTGGCATCTTTCACGGTACTGAGCTGAAGATTGTTACCAGAGGTTGGCTATTTGGCAAGTACTTGTTACTTAAGATATTTATATTAACTAGCCCTTATGAATTTTCTATGCATTTTTTCTAGTTGATGTCATTGGCTTTCTAGATAAAAAGCTGCATAAAATGGCAAAAAATCAAAATTAGTTTTAAGGATTTCTAATGTAAAGACTGCTTCTAAATTTTAAATTAGGTCTGCATATAAGCTAAAATATAAAATTTAAAAACACACTTTTCCCTTTGATTTGCACTGCATTCTCACCATTGTCAAAAGGCAGAAGCAATTTTAATAGATGTTAACACAAAGTGCTGAGGCACTCAATATTTAACTGATGCATTTAGTTATACAAGATAATTTCTCTGTACATTGTTTAATTCACCAACTATTACTTTACAACAATAAAATAAACCAATACTTAAATTTATAATTAGGCAAGAACAATATTTTTCTTTTTACGTATGACAAAATTTGGGTAACTGGATTCCTATTCAGTTCCCTGCACAATCACTCACCAATCTACATTTTGAAGAATGTATTTTGGGTTCATGTTAGCTAACTAGGACATGAACTTCCACTTAAAGGAAATAGAAACAGATTTACGTGCATGTTAATTTCTGTAAATATGTTACTTTTTTTTTTACAGAATATATCAGAAGTTAAGTGATTGGGACAAAAAAAAATAAAGATCAACTGAAGAGTCACAAGACTAAGTGCTGGAATCTGGAGCAGCAAGCAATCTGCTGGAGGAACTCAGCAGGTCAAGCAGCATCTGTGGGGGTAGGGGGGGCTTGTAGTTAAAAGAATTGTTAATATTTCAGCTTGAACTGCATCTGTCTTGATGCAGGGTTTCAACCAGAAACATCAACCATTCCTTCCCTCATCTCTCCCCGCCCCCATCCCCCCACCAACAGATGCTGCTTGACCTGCTGAGTTCCTTCAGCGGATTGTTTGTTGCTTCGGATTAAGAGTGCTACAAGCCATTTTCTTTAACTCGTCATTTTTTTTTTGTATTCCATGTTGCGCATGAATTTTTGGAACCAAGAGACAATAAAGGCTTTTCAGTTTTACAAAAAGTAATATCTATTGTGCTTTTTAATGCAGGAAGAAAATTACAAACTTAAGAAGGACAAGAGTTGCAGAGCAGAAGGGAGATATTCATAGGATTTGAAGAATGTGAGTGTGATGGATAGGAAGAATGATCAAAGGGATACGTAACAGTGGAACTAATTACAGATTTAAAAATAAGGAGACAGTTAGGAAGATCAGGAACAACTGTATGATGCACGAAGTAGAATAATAAATTATCAGTCAACCAATGGCATTGTGCACACACCAGATGAAAACCATTTCCAGCTCGGATATTTGCTTCCTAGAGAGAATATGTGAAATCACAATACCTCCACCATTAGTTTGAAGGAAAGGGTCAAAAGCCCGATATTTCATAGTTCATATTTGACTGTTCCATCACACTCTGGTTGGCTTCCCTCATTCTATTCTTGTTCATGGAAAACAAAAACTCTATTGCCCCTCTTCTAACTTGCACCAAGGCCCACTCATCCATCAGCCTGTACGCAATGTACATTAGCTGGTTCCCATTAAGCAATGCCTTAGCTTTAAAATTCTTATCCTCATTTTCAAATTTCCAAGATAGCCTCACCCTTCCCTCTCTTCATTATCTTCTCTGAACCTTCAATCTGCAGATATATCTGCAATTTTCCATTTTGGCTTCCTGATCAACCATGAACATGTCCCAAATTTAATCATCCCCAAATTGGCAACTATGCCTTCAGCAATCAAAACATCATCCTCTGGAATTCCAAAATTAATCTTACTTAGCTCTCTGGTTAAGCTTATCTGCCCAAAATTATCCTACTGCCAAATTTTATTTTACAAGATGCTTTGCACTAGGGTTAATATTTTACTATCTTAAGTGATGCCATGTAAATACAAGTCACTGATGTTGTTAAGTGAAATTAAAAAATCCTGCTAACAAATAGCTGAAAACCTCAAAATCAGCCTTGTCTAAAAAATACAGTAAAGATGACACCATTGTAGAACATGTAGATTTAAAACAATCAACCTCCCCTCCTCCATCACCATCACACACACACAAAATACAGACGCGAGACACTGCAGATGCTAGAAATCTGGAGCAACGGGTCTCAGCCCGAAACGTCGACTGTTGGTTTCCCTCCAAAGATGCTGTGTGACCTGCTGAGTTCCTCCAGCATTTTGTTTGTTGCAAAAGAAAAAATATCTTTCTTTCAGAAGAAATCTATTCTTTTTCTTGTTCCATGCTCAGGATTACCTGCCATTGGACTACCAATTATAACTACAAAATATTGCACCAGAATTTACATGGAATCCCTCCTATTTTCTCAATTTGAAAGGAAACATTAAATCAATCTAGAGAAATACTGATGAAATGCAGAAATCAATTTGTGCCTTTTCCTACATGATCTGCAGTTTAAAACAAAAGGTGCTTGAAACTCATGCAGTCAGATTTTCCAGAAACTTGTAGATGGGATG
The DNA here is from genome assembly GCF_009764475.1 of Pristis pectinata. NCBI lineage: Eukaryota > Metazoa > Chordata > Chondrichthyes > Rhinopristiformes > Pristidae > Pristis > Pristis pectinata. The sequence continues at coordinate 20,632,213 of NC_067405.1, forward strand.
AGATACCCCTAAAAGTACGAATTGCTGTATGATTTATGCCACTCCAACATTAATTTTGCAAAAAAAGATAAAATATCTCTATTAGCCACATGTACATCAAAACACACAGTGAAATGCATCTTTGCGTAGATGTTGCCACGCTTCTGGTGCCAACATAGCATGCCCACAACTTCCTAACCCGTACGTCTTTGGAATGTGGGAGGAAACTGGAGCACCCGGAGGAAACCCACGCAGACACGGGGAGAATGTACAACCTCCTTACAGACAGCAGCCGCCGGAATTGAACCTGGGTCACTGGCACTGTAATAGTGTAGTGTAACGCTAACAGCTACACTACCGTGCCTGCCCAGTCTCCATCTCCAGATTTTCATGGTTGTTGGTTTTACGCAATGACTGCTCAACCTTTCTCTTCTTAGGCAGTCCCTCGGGGTTGAAGTTGACTTGCTTTCATTCCACTCATATGGGTTCCGATGTTGCTGATGGGGTCTATTAAATTTGCCACAGAAAGTAATTAATAATGCACGCATCACTTGAACAGCAAGATAAATGTCACCACCAATCTTTCTTGCAAAGTAAATAAGTACAGAAACTCTTTCCATCAGGTTTTAGTTCAACTATTTTAAAATGTTATCAGATTCCTGAAGACTTGTCAGATATCTCTTTAGTCCCGCTAAATACTGCTTCTTTTGTTGCAAAATATTGCTCAAGAGAAGTATTACTCCTACAAAAAAAAATTCGATAAAGTAATGCTGGGACAGGCCAAAAATAGTCAACACACAGAACAAACTTCTGATAATAATCTTTGGTTCACATCACCAACTTAAAATTATTTTGAACTCTTTTCAATACAGAAATATGCTTTATAACTCCAGCACATCATTAGTAAGAACTTTAATGCTATATTGATTTTCAGTTTAGGAGTAAACAAAACTGGTCAAAAAACTATTCTATGAGATGATATTTTTAAGTTTTTAAAATAAGCACTCAGTTTTTCCTTTCCTTCCATTAAATAAGAATAAAAATGAATACTAAATAAGGATAATGTTAATTAAATAGATGGCGAAGTTTACAATTACCTCATGGATAATGCAGACAAGCCTTTGCTAGATATATTAAAAATCTCCAGGCTGATATGGTACTAAATGACAGCTAATTTTGAGTTATGAGCGTTTAGGTATTACAAAATATTTGGCAAAAGTTGGCAAACACAAAAATGAACACTATTTTAACAAACTGTTTTAGAAAAGGGAAAAAGTCCTGCAATGATCAGTGCACTTTAAAACCAGAATCAGGTAAGACTATCTTGAACAATTTCTTTGGCCCTTCAAAATTGTGGTTGAGGAAAACTAAGCAAAGCCTATACAAATATTTGGTTTACTTAGGTTCCTGCAATACCAAAGGGACTTTAAAAACAATTTTCACTGATATGGTGTATCAAAGATTCTTCTCTTGGGTTATCAATTAGGATGAAAATGATGCTCCAAATGTGAGACCTAGTTTCAGCCACAACCCTAATCTTCCCCATTGTTTGTCCTGCATCTTCTTTCAGATGCAACAGTGCCTTCTTAATAAATGCAAAAATTCTATAGCACTATTTTAGACAAACAAATGAGTTATTCCAGGTTTTCAGGCAGTATTATCTTGCAACCAAGATCAGAAAACTTGATAATCTGGCAATGATGAAATTGCTGCTTGTTAGAGCTTGCTGTGTGCAGATTGGCTATTACACTTTCTAGATTATGATAGTGACTATACTTCAAAAGCATTTCATTAACTGTAGGTGTGAAAAATTCTGGTTGTGAACAGCAAAATAGAATTATCATTCTTAATGTCAAGAATGCACTGAAAACAATAAAGGTAATAATTCATTTTGTAGTTTAGTCAAACTAAATATTTGTGCCTTACGATACTTTAGTGGCAATGTATTACTTTTACTCAAGTCTAGGCCCAGAGACATCAAAAACACTCAGCTATTAAGCCTTTCATTCTTGAGATCATGCTTGTGAACCACCTCTGGACCCTCTCCAGGGCCAGCACATCTTTCCTTGAATACAGGTCCCAAAATTGCTCACAATATTCAAAATGCAGACTGACAAAACCCTTATAAAGCCTCAGCAGAACAGAATCTATTCATAAATACAAGTTTATTACTAAATCAACTAGACAGAATGAGAGAATGGAGGCCAGTGTTACTTTTGGAATTGTCATTAAAGATGCAAATTATTCTTTGGATCATAACTGTTCTTGATAGGTCTTACTTTCTTCAACTCAACCAAGACAAAAATAAAAAATGTATTAATATTCATAGAAATTATGTTATCCATCATTCTGCCACTCTGGACATCACACAATATACATACCACCACTAGTTTTTGTTTTTTTAAAAAAAGCAAAAAGCAAAAGTATTTTCAATTCATACAACCCTAAAAGTAATATTACCAAATATGATTATGACTTCATAGTGTGTTAATTATGATTGATCACTTAAACGGGATGTGTTTCTTCAATTTAACAGACATTTGGGAAACCTGCCAAGGAAACAACTTTTCCAACACCAATACACCATACTTGCAATGTGCATCATTGAAAGATGTGCTGCAGCGACTTGCTAAGCTTTATTCAACTTGTGAACCCAATACGTCTAACATACCCTTCCAGTCACACTCCATCCTTTCTTGGAAAGGCACTGCCATTCTTCCAATGTCACTGGGTCAAAAATCAAGGAACTTCAACCTAAAGGTACCATGGAGGAACCTTAAGCGCCACAACGACATGAGTTCAAGATGGACACCAAATGCTGCTCTTGATAGTCACGCCCACATCTTGCAAGCAAATAATCAAAGTTGAATCTAGCTGTATTAGCAGGTAAAGTCACTCTTGTTGAACCTTGGTGACAGAATAACCTCAAAAAGTACAAATATTCCACAACCTAATTTCACCTATGGCCATATCCAAAATTAGACTGATACACACAGCTGTCAATTATTTTCAATTTAAGTATTTGTTCAGTATTCTCATCTTGCTGGAAGAATGAGTCAAAGATAACATAACCATTCACATTTTTACTTTGATTTGGAAGCCACAGAAAAATGCCCACATGCCTCAGCTGGAGGCCAGATATCTGATCAGAGTTGATTGGGACCCAACAATACGTGTTTGCTCAGTTTTTAAAAGAGGGGTCTTGAGATAAGGTTTGGCCTGCTACCACTGGTTCTTTATACATAAATAGCCTAATAAGACCTTAAGACGTAGGAGCAGAATTAGGTCATTTGGCCCATGGAATCTGTTCCACCATTCAATCATGACTGATTTTTTTCCCAACCCCATTCTCCCACCTTCTCCCTGTAACCCTTAATCCAATTACCAATCAAGAAACTGTCAATCTCCATCTTAAATATACCCAATGACTTGGCCTCTGTGGCAACAAATTCCATACATACACCATCCTCTGGAAGAAATTCCTCATCTTAGTTTTTAAAGAGATGCCCCTTTATTCTGAGGCTGTGCCCTCAGATCCTGGACTCTCCTACTAATGGAAATATCCTCTCCATATCAACTCTATCCAGGCCTTTCAGTATCCAGTGGGTTTCAATGAGATCCCACCCCATCCTTCTAAACTCCATCGAGTACAGGCCTGGAGACAATAAAACACTCCTCATGCAAAAAAAACTTTCAGTCCTGGGATCATTCTTGTGAACCTCCTCTGGGCCCTCTCCAAGGCAGCCATCAATCTTTCCTTAGATACGGGGCCCAAAATTGCTCCCAATATGCCAAATGGGGTCTGAACAACAGCTTATAAAGCCTCAGGAGTATATCCTTGTTTTCATGTTCTAGCCCTCTCAAAATGAATGCTAACATTGCATTTGCCTTCTTCACTACCACCTCAACCTGCAAGTTAACCTTTAGGGAATCCTGAACTAGGACTCCCAAGTCCCTTTGCACCTCTGATTTCTGAACTCTTCCCCCATTTAGAAAACAGTTAACACCTTTATCCTTCCTATCAAAGTGCATAACCCCACAATTCCCTCCACTGTATTCCATCTGCCACTTCTTTACCCACTGTCCCAACCTGTGCAAGTCCCTCTGCAGACTCCCTGCCTCTGCGATACTACCTGTTCCTCTACCTATCTTGCTATCATCATTGTGGCCAAGTTTACAGACATCAGTTCCTTCATCTAGAAGACTAATATACAGTGGCATGCAAAAGTTTGGGCACCCCGGTCAAAATTTGTTACTGTGAATAGCTAAGCGAGTAAAAGATGACCTGATTTCCAAAAGGCATAAAGTTAAAGATGACACATTTCTTTAATATCTTAAGCAAGATTACTTTTTTATTTCCATCTTTTACAGTTTCAAAATAACAAAAAAGGAAAAGGGCCCGAAGCAAAAGTTTGGGCACCCTGCATGGTCAGTACTTAGTAACACCCCCTTTGGCAAGTGTCACAGCTTGTAAGCGCATTCTGTAACCAGCTAAGAGTCTTTCAATTCTTGTTTGGAGGATTTTCACTCATTCTTCCTTGAGAAAGGCTTCTAGTTCTGAGAGATTCTTGGGCCGTCTTGCACGCACCGCTCTCGAGGACGATCCACAGATTTTCAATGATATTTAGGTTGGGAGACTGTGAGGGCCATGGCAAAACCTTCAGCTTATGCCTCTTGAGGTAGTCCACTGTGGATTTTGAGGTATATTTAGGATCGTTATCCTGTGGTAGAAGCCATCCTCTTTTCATCTTCAGCTTTTTTTTCTTACAGATGGTGCGATGTTTGCTTCCAGAATTTGCTGGTATTTAATTGAATTCATTCTTCCGTCTACCAGTGAAACGTTCCCCTGCCACTGGCTGCAACACAAGCCCAAAGCATGATCGATCCACCCCAGTGCTTAACAGTTGGAGGGGTGTTCTTTTCATGAAATTTTGCACCCTTTTTTCTCCAAACATACCTTTGCTCATTGTGGCCAAAAAGTTCTATTTTAACTTCATCAGTCCACAGGACTTGTTTCCAAAATGTATCAGGCTTGTTTAGATGTTTCTTTGCAAACTTCTGACGCTGAATTTTGTGGTGAGGACGCAGGAAAGTTTGGGAAAAAAAAGGGTGCAGAATTTCATGAAAAGAACACCTCTCCAACTGTTAAGCCATGGCCCTCACAGTCCCATGACCTAAAAATCATCAAAAATCTGTGGATAGGCCTCAAAAGAGCAGTGCATGCAAGACGGCCCAAGAATCTCACAGAACTAGAAGCCTTTTGCAAGGAAGAATGGGCAAAAATCCCTTGAACAAGAACTGAAAGACTCTTAGCTGGCTACAGAAAGCATCTACAAACTGTGATACTTGTCAAAGCGGGTGTTACTAAGTACTGACCATGCAGGGTGCCCAAACTTTTGCTTCGGGCCCTTTTCTTTTTTTGTTATTTTGAAACTGTAAAAGATGGAAATAAAAAAGTAATCTTAAGATATTAAAGAAATGTGTCATCTTTAACATCATGCCTTTTGGAAATCAGGTCATCTTTTACTCGCTTAGCTATTCCCAGTAACAGAAATTTTGACCAGGGGTGCCCAAACTTTTGCATGCCACTGTATAAAGTGAAAAGTTGCAGTCCCAACACTGACCCCTGCAGAACTCCACTGGTCAACAGCAGTCATCCTGAAAAGGACCCTTCTAACATAGAACAGTACAGCACAGAACAGGCCCTTCAGCCCACAATGTTGTGCTGGCATAGCTAATCCCTTCTACCTGTACAAATCCCATATCCCTCCATTTTCCTCTCATTCATGTGCTCATCCAAGCCCCTCTTAAAAGCCCCCAATGAATTTGCCTCCACCACCTTATCAGGCAACGCATTCTAAGCATCCACCACTCGGAGTAAAAAATGTACCCCTCAAGTCTGTTCTGTTTCTACCCCGTCTCACCTTAAATGCATGCCCTCTGGTGTTGGAGTGCTCAATAATGGGAAAAAGATATTGCTTGTCTGCCCTATCTATACTCCTCATAGTTTTATACACTTCCAACAGATCACCCTTCAGCCTCCGCCGCTCTAGAGAAAAGAATCCAAGTTTGTCCAGCCTCTCTTGATAGCACATGCCCTCTAATCCAGGCAGCATCCTAGTAAATCTCCTCTGCACCCTCTAAAGCCTCGACATCCTTCCTGTAGTGAGGTGACCAGAACTGTACACAATACTGTAAATGTGACCTAACCAGAGTTCTATAGAGATGCATCATAACTTCTTGACTCCCAATCTCAATACCTCGATTAATGAAAGCAAGCATTCCATAAGCCTTCTTTACCACCCTATCTACCTGTGTAGCCACTTTTAGTGAGCCACGGATTTGCACTCCAAGGTCTCTCTGCTCTTCAACACTGTTAAGGGTCTTGCCCTTTAGAGTGTATTGCCTCTTGACATTAGTCCCACCAAAGTGCAACACCTCACATTTATCCGGGTTAAACGCCATCTGCCATTTCTCCGCCCACATATGCAACTCATCTATAATCACGCTGTATCCGTTGCCAGCCTTCTACACTTATTCACAACTCCACCAATCTTGGTATCATCTGCAAACTTACTAACCCACCATTCAACATACTCATCCAGGTCATTTATGTACATCACAAACAGCAGAGGTCCCAGTTCAGATCCTTGTGGAACACCACTACTCACAGGCCTCCAGCCTGAATAAGTCCCTTCAACCATCACCCTGTCTTCTGTGGGCAAGCCAGTTCTGGATCCACATAGCCAATTCTCCACTGACCCCATGCATCCGAACTTTCTTGATTAACCGATGATGTGGGACCTTGTCAAATGCCTTACTGAAGTCCATATAGTTGATATCCACAGCTCTGAACCATTCTGACTTCTGCCAGTCAGCCAATCTTCTTTCCATGCTAGTAAGGAATTTGTATGTTCTCCCTGTGATTGCATAGGTTTCCTCCCACATTCCAAAGGCATATGGGTTAGGAAGTTGTGGGCATGTGCCAGAAGTAGGTCAACACTTGCAGGCTGCCCTCAGAACATTCTATGCAAAGATGCATTTCACTGTAATAAAGAAATCTTGTATCTTATATATAGTACCTTGCTTCCAATGCCATGGGCTCTTATCTTGTTTAAGCAGCCTAATATGTGGCACCTTTTCAAAGGCCTTCTGAAAATACAAGAAAATAATATCTACTGACTCTCCTTTGTCTAACCCATTTGTTATCTCTTCAAAGAATTCTAACAGATTTGTCAGGCAAGATCTCCTCATAATGTTCTTCTTGATTTTCATTATCTGGATAAACATCTGCCACAAGCTTCAACTTAAAGCCTGAGGAATTAACATTTTTAATGCAGGTACATTACAAAATATATAACACAATTCATTGACATGAAAGTATTTTATTTCACAGCAGGTTGCCAGTTTACTACAACCAACGTATGCTGATGTTTAGGATGATGGATGGGGTGCCAATTAAGGGTGCTGGTTTGCTCTGGGTGGTGTCAAGCTTCTTGAAAGTTGTTTGAGCTTTACTAATCCACGCCAGTGGACTGTATCCTATCATGCTGCTGACTTATACCTTGCAGGTGATGGAAAGGCTTTGGGGCATCAGGAGGCAATTCACTTTCCAAATGTTGATGGTTCAAGAACTAGCACTGATAATACCGTCGAACGTTTAGAGTAGGGAGTCTCTTGTTGCAAGTGGTCATTGGTTGGCATTTTTGTGTTATAAATATTGTATGCCCACGGTAAAGAACTCCTGCAATCATGTCCTGGCATTAGGATCACTGACAGTGAACAACCACATTTCTGTTAAGTACGACTCCAATCGTTGGAGTGTTTTTCCCCTTAGACACCCATTGGTTTTAGTTTATTAGGACTTTTTGATGATACAGTTGGTCAACTGCCTTCATGACAGGAGCCCTCCCTCTCAACTCAGCTCTAGAAAAATAGGATGTTATGGATGCAAGTTTGCTTACAATAACATCTTACTGTCATTTGGTAATATACCTGGAAGTAATAATTATATAGAAATTAATAGAATGTGAAGCTTGGATAGATTGGCAGTGGTGCAGCTAGTGGAGCTGCTGCCTCACAGCACTGGAGACCTAGGTTCATCCTGACCTCTGGTATTGTCCGTGTGAAATTTGCATGTTCTCCCTGTGACTGTGTGGGCGTCCTCCATGTGTTCCAGTTTCCTCCCACATCCTGAAGACATTCAGGTTCATAGAGTAATTGACAACTGTAAATTGCCCCTAGTGAGTCAGTGAGTGGTAGAATCTGGGACAGTTGATGAGAATGGGGTGAGAATTAAAAAAAACTAGGATTAATAATAGATTAGTGCAAGTAGGTGGTTGATGGTCAGTGCAGACACAGTGGGCCAAAGGGCTTGTTTCCATTCTGCATCTTTTTATGACTCTACAAGGTTGGTTTTCCCTTGGAACTAGATAACACTTTCATTGTTTGGCAAATGTAGCTGAAATACAGTGTACATGTGTTATGGCAGTTCAAGTAACAGAATTCACAAATCACAACCAAAAAATCAAAATTTGCTCCTAACAGAATTTATGTGAAAAAAATAAACAAGATGTATACAGAGAATTCAGACACACAAGAGATTCTGCAGATGCTGGAATCTGGAGCAACACACAAAATGCTGGGTCTCGACCCACAACGTCAACTGCTTATTTCCCTCCATAGATGCCACCTGACCTGCTGAGTTCCTCCAGCATTTTGTGTGCATTGCTGCAGGGAACTCAATTATTGCACAAAGGACAATGATCACAAGCTGCTGGTTCACAGCAGGAGGCCACCTGAGATGTGTTTTGGAAACTGACAGGGTTTGCACAACAATACTTTATCAAACAATGTAATATCCATATCTAGTTACATAAACAAACCTTTTTTTCTTACCTACAATATAGTCAGAATTCTCTTGCCTACCAACTATATAAAATTTTCCAGAGGAATGCGTCTCCACATAACATGGATTTCAAATGGGGGACAAAAGGATTTACTTTACGGAAAATTGTGACGCAGATGCTTTCCTTGGACTGCAACCTCTCGGTAATGTGGTGGTACACTGCATTGGAGAAGGGTGGATTCAATACAAAGGAGAAGTAAAAAATTAGTTCTGTAAAGAAATACTACGAGAGAAACCAATGAGCCTGAAAAATGATAAATTTCAAGGACATAATCTAACATCGCAGAGTTTTGAAAGATGGTTATGAAGTTCATAGATGCTCTGGGTTTTTATCTTCCAAAATTTAATACAGTTTGAAATGATTCTTGCAGATTGGAGGATAACAAAGGAGTCCTTATTATTTAAGAAAAGAGGAGAAAGGAAAAAGAACTATGGACCCATGAACATGATATTAGTACCTGAGAAATGCTGGAACCTGTAATAAAGGATTGAAAGAAAGACACAGAAAATAGTAATCTTTGACCAGAGTCAACATAAATTTATTAAAGTAAAATATTGTTTCATTAATCTGATGGGGCTGAGAATGGATCTAGTTCAGTAGATGAGGGGGAATCAATGGAATGGTACATTTGGATTTTCAGAAAGCTTCTGACAAAAGGCCTATGTAAGAGGTTGCTCAACAAGGTTACAACACAAAACTAGTGTGAATTGAGAGTTGTTTAAAATCAACAGAAAATAAAAATGGGAATAAACAGGCCCTTCTCAGGTTGGCAAGTTGCAATCAATGGGTTATCACAGGGATCGGTGCTTGGTCTCCATCTATTCACAATCTAGATCAATGATTTTGCCAGTGATCAAATGCAACATTTCCAAGTGAGCTGATTATACAAAACTAAGTGCGAATGCGAGTAGCAATGAGGATTCAGAGAGGCTTCAAGAGGTTATAGACAAGTTGAGCAAAAGGGTAACAACATGCCATATGAAGTACAATGTAAAAAAGTGTGAGGCTATCTACTTTAGGAGAAAATAAAATGCTGTATTTTTTTTAAAAAACGTAAGAGATTGAAAGTGATGTTCAAAGCAAAAACTTATCAAATTCTCTTCCTACTGTCGTTATCTCATCCTTCATTATGACCAACCCACTCATTTTCAATTTTGTCTCTTTTAAGACTCAAATATCCTGAAATATTTAGGTTCCAACCTTCAGTATACACAACCATGTTGCTGCAACATTCATTTTTGTGTGTGCGTGCATTCATTTATCTATTTTGTAGTAAAATGTGCATTCAATTACAATAAGGTTAATTTATTTTTCATGTTTAACTGATGCCACTAATGTCCTACAGACTGCTTAGCTCCCTGCTTTTGTACTCTATACCTCAGGTCAAGAGTTTTACATCTTTTAATTTATTTCAAGTGTACACTCAGCTTCAGGTGTCCATAAACTAAGTTTCATAACATTATGTAGTTTATATTGCTTGACCAAGATGTATTACTTTACACACCTTTGCACATTAAATTTAATCTGTGATGAGTCTGCATAATTCACCACCAGGTCCTAGAATCAATGCCCTCTTTATGTTTGCCCACTGTTTACATTTAAGAATTGTCAACTGCAATTTCAGCCCCGATTAATTTAATCAGCAAAAAATAAAGACATGCATTTATGTAACATCTTTCTTGACCCCAGGATCTCCTGAAGTTCTTTTGCTCCCAGTTAATTGCCCTGTAAGCATAATTATTGCTTTACTGAATGAAACATAGTCACAGTTTGTGTACCATCAGATTCAAAACAGCTGTGAGAAACTTGTTTCTGTGATGTTGGTGGGTCAGCCAGGGCAATATGAAAGTTAGACTGAATTGCAAAGAAGCTTTTCATACGATACAGAACTTTTCTTCCCTCCTTTTAAGGCATGTATTTTCCATTCTACTGCAACACAATGGAGATCAGAAGATTGGGAAAGTTTGTGAAATGCTTCAAATATTAATTATAGATATCAGAACAGAAGGAAAAAGCAAGCTTGTTTTATCTCAAATCATACGCAATTTAGTCCATTTGACTAAAAATTATTTTCCAAAAATGTTAAGACAGCAATCAAGACCATGGAACCAAGTGATAAAGTCCATTTGACTAAAAATTATTTTCTAAAAATGTTAAGACAGCAATCAAGACCATGGAACCAAGTGATAAGTTAACAAAAATTAAAACATTGGTTACTAAATTAAAAGAAAACATTTCTCTGTGCATAAAGTTTCTATGGGAAGAAGATAAAATTAAGGGTTATAATCTATTATCTATGCTCTAATGCTGCATAGCCATTGTACACTAGTATAGAGTTGGATATTGTTTTGTAATCATCCTCGAATAGAATGCCTTTTGCTGTCATCCTCAATAGAATCTCAAGGAAATTCATCTGCTTGATAAAGGCTTCAAATCGGGGGAAAAAAGATAATCCTCCAGGTAATTCATTATGATATCATGAACCAATAAGTGCACAACTAAATTCATTGGGAAATAGCACAAATTGTAAATATAATTTCTCACTCCAGCTTCTTTAATGTCATTTTACAGTTTTGTATTTTCTGCATTTGAAAATAAAGACTACTTTTGGAAAATGCAGTACAGTTGATCAAGAGTCTAGGAAAAAGATGTGAAATGAATTGGTAGACCGAAGGCATTCCAAGTTGTCACCACTACTCTTCTCTTAAAGAATGAATACCTACTCTTGTTCAAATGTTGTTACTGCTGACTGAAATCACATTAACACCAAGTTAATATACAAGAGAGAAGTCCAAATGTCATACAAAACAAATTGCAAAGAAAGAAACTTCTTTTTCCATTCTATAGCCAGAGCCTATCTGATGATCTATTATAGTGGAGAAAAGAGTCAGAGGCAAATATAATTCAGAGGTAAGCTGTACATAATTCATTGTGTAGTTTTGACAATTCCCTTCAGCAGTCATTTTTCTGAACAAGATCACCAATGCTTAACTGTAAGAGGAACACATTTGTTATTCTTTGTACTTGATCAAGTGCTACAGTACACTCAAACTATGAAACTCTGAAACAACCAGCTTGATCACCAGCCTGTTCAGGCATCCACACTCAAGAACATACAGCACTCAGGTGGAACAATATGCATTTAAAAGCTGAGTTATAGTTGATCTGTAATTTGTCAAAGGCAATGCACAACTTCTAAATAGCATTGGTAACATTGGTAGCATGGAGAAATAAAGCAATTTTTCAAAGATATTGGTCAGTAGATACAGGTAACTCTAGAAGGTCAACAAAAACATACAAAATACAGTAAAACTCCAATAATCCAGCATATTTGGGACTTCGGTGGTGCAGGATTTGCAGATTTTATGGACAATTGGACATTATTTCTATTAATATCCCATCACACTAACTTCTTTTTTTTGGATGTTAGGCAGCATTACAGTACATTTTTCTCCAGTGAACCAAGTTCAAAGGGAGCACAGGAACCAGGGCTCCAGTGAGCGTAAAGGGAGCAAACACACAGGATTTCCAAACTGTGAGGTAGTGGATTATTAGAGTTTTACAAGGAACATTGAGTTTAAAAGAGGAATCTTGTAAAAGATTAAGGTTTGGACAGGAAGAAAATCCAATAAGAGTAGAACCCAGTTATTTGATGAAGCACTCATTCATTAATAGTGAAATGAAAAAAGGCTGTTGTCATGAGGATAACCAATTTGAATGGGTTAAATCAATGGAATGCAATGGGTGGGAGCAAACCTGCAGAGGGATTGAAACAAAGATTGAGCATTTTAATCTATATATGCATACAAAGTTCTGTAAGGCAATGCAGGTCATACGATGGTTTCAGTTTCACCTAAAAGGCAGAGGTAGTGTTGAACAGCACTACCACTGTAGGGGAAAGCAGGGGTTCTCATTAGTTAGAACTAATGGCCTGATTGAAAGGAGAGTCATAGTATGAAGATACTCAATTAGAAACTTGAGGTTCATCTATCTTAATTTCCACTCTGTTTACAAAGGGGTCTATTCTCAAAACAATCTAAACTTTTTCTTCTGCAAATAATTTACAGCAATCTTTGATTTTAGTGTTGAGAATGCAGAACCAAGTTGAATGCATCAGTGTGGCAGTCCTTTAAGTTTTGTAAAACTAACAATTAGAGCATTGCTGCAGTTGTGCCATAATGGCAGAATATGGTTACAAATTAGATCCGCAAAAACCATACATATGGCAACAACCTTAACATTTACATTTTTCATTTAACGTACTCTTAGTTCTTTACTCAAATAGCTTCCATCGCTATGATCAAGGACAGATCAGTTGAACCAAAATTTGACAGGATACATTTTATGCCATACTGTCAGATCATAATGCAGAAATTATATAATTCAAATATGCAATATACCCAATATACTCCACTAAAATCCTATTGCTGGACTAATTTTTCATTACATGGCAACTAAACCTATGAAGCAGTTTGTTTATTGCATAGTTTATTCCTTAGGGATGGTGCAAAATGGTAAAAAAATCAAAATTTTTTTATAAATAGCAAATACTTCCATAATTTGGAATTAAATTCATCTGAAAGACAATTCAATAATTTCCACACATCAAGCTCATATCACCATCATGGAAACTTGCATGCATAGTTGAAACGGGACTGATTGAAAAATTATGGGCTTGCAAGTGCGAAGAAATCTATTATAAATATAATAATATACTGTGTACAGTTTTGGTTGCCCATTATAGGAAAGACATCATTAAACTGGAAAGAGTGCAGAGAAGATTTACAAGAATGCTGCTAGTACTTGATGAGAGAAGATTTACAAGAATGCTGCTAGTACTTGATGGCCTGAGCTATCAAGGAATCACATAGATGTCCACCGTACATTTATAGAAATTTGCAAGCGTCTTTGGTGACATACCAAATCTGGTCAAGCTCCTAATGAAGTAGAGCCACTGGTGTGCCTTCTTTGTGATTGAATCAATTTGTTGGGCCCAGGGTAGATCCTCTGAGATGTTGATGCCCAGGAACTTGAAGCTGCTCAGCCTTTCCACCACTGACCCCTCAGTGAGGACTGATGCTTGTTTTCCCAACTTCTCCTTCCTGAGGTCCACAATCAGTTCCTTGGTCTTGCAAGGTTGCTGTTGCTGCGACACCACTCAACCAGCCGATCTATCTCACTTCTGTAAGCCTCACCGTCACCATCTGAGATTCTATCACAGTGATATCATCGGCAAATTTATAGATAGTGTTTGAGCTGTGCTTCGCCACACAGTCATGAGTGTAGAGATAGTAGAGCAGTGGGTTAAGCAAGCATCCTTGAGGTGTGCCTTTGTTGACAGTCAACAAAGGAGGAGATGCCATTGCCAATCCAAACTGACTGTGGTCTCCCTGTAAGGAAGGCGAGGATCCAGTTGCCCAGGTACAGACGCCCAGGTTTTGAAGCTTGGTTATTAGTACTGAGGAGATAGTGTTGCACCGAGCTGTAATCGATAAACAGTAGCCTGATGTATGTCTTCCGGTTGTCTAGCTGCTCCAAAGCAGAGTGGAGAGCCAGTGAGATTGCATCTGCTGTAGACCTGCTGTGATGGTAGGCAAATTGGGTCCTTGCTGAGGCAGGAGTTAATTCTAACCATAACCAACCTCTTGAAGCATTTCATCACAGTAGATGTGAGTGCAGTTATTAATAATTATTAATGCAATCGAACTAAGCAATGATCAAAACAGGTTCTACATCTCATTTGATTAAGTGTGTAAAAAAGCATGACTGCTACCATGCAAGGTTTAGCACAACATAACAATGACTGGCTTTAGGATAGAGATTTTAAAAGGAATATTTGCATGATAGTGCTCCAAATACAAGTACAACGTAGAAACAGATAATTCTTGCATGACATCTGATTCTATCAGTCTAGGTGAGAATTTTTTTTTAAGACATTCATTTATCGGGAGGCAGGAATAGCTGTACCTTACCAAATTTTAGCACAATGCTCAAACACGTGCCACCTAATTGGAATGCAAGATTCCCTCCACTTGTATGATGAATATTTGAAAGGTAAAAAACGATATTGTGAATTACCTGACAAAGAGTGCATGAAGCCTCTGGTAGACTTGATCCAGGATATTTTTTCATTACACAAACATTTTTGGTTATAATGTAATAACATAGCATGAAAAGATGAAAATTTGGTTATTTGTATAACAATTACTGCACAAAATGGAAAGTGCTGGAGAGCCAGAAGTGAGGAGAGGGAACAAAAACATTATTGAATTGAATAATTAACATTCAAAATGTTTTGCCTGATATCATGGTGGATACACATTCAATTGCAGTCTTCAAAAGGAAATTGGATAATTGCTAGATGAGAAAAAAATATGCAGTGTTATGGGCAAGGAGCTTAGAACAGAATATATCTGAATTGTTTTTTTTTGAAAGAGCAGAGCCAACGGGCTGAATGACTTTGTTCCATGCTGCACAATTCTAAGATTATGAAGGGATCAACTGGTCATTTGGCATTAGAAAAGTCAAAGGCACAGTTACAAGCAATTTATTGATGATTGGAGCTCTGGAATAGGTGAGGTAGAGATTAAAGGAATCTTTTAAAGGAATAAATGGACAAATATTTGAAAGAGGAACAAACAGGGAAATGGACTTGCCAGTGAATCAATTATGTCTTATTCCCATTAAGGGCTGTCTTGCTGGAGACAAATTGGTGTTATTCTTTGTCACGATCTATTGTGGTTCTCAAGTCAACACACACAAGATTCTGGAGGAACTCAGCAGGTCAGGCATCATCTATGGAGGGAAATGAACAGTCAACGTTTTGGGCCGAGACCCTTCATCAGGACTGGAAAGAAAGAGGGCAGAAGCCAGAATAAAAGGTGGGAAGGGGAGGGGGAGGAACACAAGCTGATGAGTGATGTGAATCCAGGTTTTTTTTGGGGAGGGGGGTGGGGGGGTGGATGGAGGAAGAGAAAGGTAGGTAGGTGGGGCAGGGTGGGGGGGAGAAGTGGGGAATGATTGAGAAACTGGGAGGTGATAGGTGGAAGAGGCAAAGGGCTGAAGAAGATGGAATCCAAGAGGACAGGACAGTGGGCCATGGAATAAAATGGAAGGAGGTGGGGAACCAGAGGGAGGAAGGTGTTGGTGATGGGCAGGTTGCGAGGGAGGGGGAGAGGAAAGAGGAGTAAAGGGGCCAGAAGGATAAGGGGAAACAAAGGGGTGAGGGGGTGCAGGGAACAGAGGGGAGTGGCTACCAGAAGTTAGAGAAATAGATGTTGATGCCGTTAGGTTGGAGACGACCAAGACTGAATATGAAGTGTTGTTCGTCTAATCTGCATCTAGCCTCAACTTGGCAGTAGAGGTGGTCATGGACAGATGTCAGTGTGGGAATGGGAAGGGGAATTAAAATGGCTGGCCACCAGGAGATCCTTGTTGTTAAGGCAGATGCAGCGAAGGTGCTCGACAAAGTGATCCCCCAATCTGCGTTGGGTCTCACTGATGGAGGCCGCACTGGGAATACTGGATGCAATAAATGACACCGGTGGATTCATGCATTAAAGGACTGCCTCACTTGGAAGAGACCCACACCTTCCTCCCTCTGGTTCCCCACCTCCTTCTACTTATTCACCCATCACCCACCAGCTCATGCTGCTCCTCCTCCTCCCACCCTTTTATTCCGGCTTCTGCCCTCTTTCTTTCCGGCCCTGATGAAGGGTCCTCAGCCTGAAACATTGACTGTTTATTTCCCTCCATAGATGCTGCCTGACCTGCTTGAGTTCCTCCAGCATTTTGTGTGTGTTGCTCCAGATTTCCATGATCTGCAGTCTCTCGTCTGTGGTTCTCAAAACTTCTGTTTTCAAAGATCCCTGCCAGTAACATTGAATTATGAATCAAAAAACAAAATGCTAGGAGTGTGGAGATACCCTCAGTGGTTTTAGTTTTCCACACTGAACTATGAAGCTAAGTCAGAAATAGACACATTTCACAAACATGCAAGGTATCAGTCACTTATCCCCAACTGCCTTTTCAGGATTGTGATTGAAATTCACTTTCATTCAGTATTTGGAAAATGTCAAACATGTAGGAAAAGTCTCTTATGAGCCAAAAGGCATTGAGACTTCACATTGACTATTGTGCCATGCAGTGCATTGTTCACCACACCACTGGCTGAAGTTTGTGTTACAGACTAGGTTACTATTGGTGAATGTCCCTTTAAGATAGAGCATAGTGGTGAGAGGGAGGAGGAGGAGGAGGGCTTACGTCAACAAGAGATAAAGGATGGAATGACGTTGAAGAAGTCAGTCAGGGGAGGAGAGAGAGAGAGCAAGCGAGAGTGAGCGAGCGACCAGCCTGCTAGTTTCTCTATTGATGGATGAGAAACAGTAACTGTGTCTGTCACTACAATCCACGTATGTATTATTTGGAGTAATCCGGTGGAGTCGACTTTGTCGTTAACCTGTGGAGGGAAACACAATTTGGATGCTTTTCAGAGTGAGGAAATCACTACTGAGTAAATACTGAGGTGTTGTTTGGGTTCCATCGTGGACCATCTGGATTTCATAATATCTCTATTTCTCTCTACATCTACGTTTTATCTTCAGACCACGGTGGTTGTTGAAGAAGCCTTTGCTCATGTTTCACCTTATGGCTTGCTGAACTGAACTTTAAGAACCATTCCTGGACTTGGAGTTTGGGAGTTTGCCACACACACACACACTATGAGTTTAGTTTTGGGGTTAATGTTTAAGATTTTAACATTTTTACTTCTAACATTTTTACTTTTATTCTCATCATAAGCAGCTATTAATAAAGTAGTTTCTAACACTGGATCATGACTCAGTGTCTTTCTTTTGTTGCTGGTTCATAACACTTGGAAAACACTGCTATACATACTTCTAGTTTAACAGTGCATTAAAATGTAGAAACATCTAATTAATTGCTAACTCTGAACAATTTGAATAGAATATGTAAGGGATTGTTTATGAAAAATCAAACCACTGCAATTACAAAAGTAGGCATGAGGACTGCACATTCCTGGACAATGTTAAAATCTGATACATTTCCTTTCCTCATCACACAATAACACCATTTTTTTGAAAAAGCATCTTACAATTTGAAGTTTCTGCTACATTTCCAGTGAGTAGGAATAGAAGTAACATGTGCATCTTTTAGATCTGGCAGGTACGACCTTAATACTCAGTCATGGATTGGACAAATTGCCAGCTCTTCTAAGCTCAACTATATCTTACATGATTTTTGATTGCTCCTCTTCCAAGTCTGCTTCATCTGTGAAGTTTTCCTGCACTGAATTTACTCAGCAGATCTTCCACTTTGTCATTACTAAAATTCCCTCCAAGATGCCCATTTACTACTTATACTAAATGAAGTTTATGAATCGAATAGCTTTGTTTCAAAAACATTTCAATACACAATTCCAAATGTACATTGAAATGTTTATGAAACAAAGCTATTTGAGGGCAGATGTTTCTTTGTTTAAATACATGTACAAAGTAAAAGGTGCAATCAACTGTAAGCTGTACAACCCAGAGTCAACAGGGAACAAAGAGTAGGAATAAGCATATTGTTTTTGGTTATCGTAAATCATCCTCCCTGCAGCCACACAGGTAGTTAGGAAAGTATACCTTTGGGCTAACAGCAAGGGTTGAGGCTCCACCAGTGCTTCCTTCTTAATGCTCACACCTACCTCACTTATTGTCACAGCCTTCTATCCCTCTTCACTAACCAATTCCGCAATACTTGATCTAATGGGAGTGACTGCCGCCTAGGTAGCTTCCCCCTTCTACTGCAGTATCTGATTAGCTCCTTGCAGAATTCTCTTAAGCAGTAGACATTTGCTGCAGTAGTGGTTGGCATTGATCAATGATTTCCAATGGCTCCCATATTCTGCAGCTGCAACACATTACCTGCCTTGCCATGTCCATAGAACAGCCCACTACGAGCTCTTTGGCCCACGATGTTGTACCGACCTATGTAAACCTACTCCACAATCAATCTAATCTTTCTCTTCCTACACAACCCATACCCTCCACTTTTCTTGCATCCACATGCTTATCCAAGTCTCAGCCTCTACCACCACTCCTGGCAGTGCATTCCAGGCACTCACCACTGTTTAAAAAAACTACTTCTGACATCTCCCCTAAACTTTCCTCCACTCACCTTAAACAGATGTCCTCTGGTATTGGCCATTGCCACCCAGGGAAAAAGATGCCAGCTATCCACTCTATGTCTCTCAATCTCTATACACCTCAATCAAGTCGCATCTCATCCTGCGTTGCTCCAAAGAGAAAAGCCCTAGCTTGCTCAACCTTTCCTCATAAAGACATGTTATGTAATCCAGGCAGCATCCTGGTAAATCTCCTCTGCACCCTCTCCAAAGCTTCCATATCCTTCCTATAAATGAGGTGAACAGAACTGAACACAATACTCCAAGTGTGGCTTAACCAGTTTTATAGAGCTGCAACATTACCTCGCGGACCTTGAACTCAATCCCCCCGACTATTGAAGGCCAGCACACCATACACCTTCTTATTTAATGTCCATCTAAATTACTAAAAAAAAAGCTAAACCACTGCCTATATCTCACTTCAAGTTCCCTGCACATCCAAGTTCCCACTCCCTAAATAGTGGGCATTGCACACGGTGCTAAAACAGGCTGTACTTGAACAGTATCCACAAACTTGTACTCCCAGGTATCAATTGCTAAGTTTGTTGATGATGGGTGGAACAGAGGATGCCAACAGTGAGAGAATTGGGGATAATCAGCAAGGATGGAAAGGTGAAGACATGATTCCTCAGATTCCCAGTGGCAGCCCAGGTAGATTAAAGTCCTTCAATTAATAGCAAGTAGGCCTCAGCCCTCAGCCCTCCAGTTAAAACCTGTTTCTGCATTCTCACTGGCCTCATATGCACAGTAGAATTTGTATGTAATGTCAAATAAGCATTGCATGTCAACTGATATCATTGCAAATACCTTACATTTTTTTGTGCACCAGCACATCATATGCATCAAATTGAGAGGTGCAATTTAAGCCTGGAATTGTCTTCTTTGACTTAAAATGGTACACAAAGTTAAAAAAGATTCAAGCAGCTCAGCCCCAGTGGGCATTAGGTACCCAGCCCTCATACCCAGTAAACCTGATATCTGAAAATCATGAATTTCTGAAGTCTATTCATAATAATTTTCTGTAATAATGCATCCTAGAACCAATAAGAGAACAGGTCATTACATTTGGTATTACATTATGAACCAGATTTAGTCAACATACTAATGAGTGAACACTTATCCAATGGTGATTGAAGATCAAATTCAATACAGCTTCTAAAAAGGGAGAAATGCAAAGCAGTTACTCAGGTTCCAGATTTTGATAAAGCTTCCAAGCAATGAGACTACAATTGTCTATAATAAACTGGGCACATCTGCTGATGGGCAAAGAATGGTGAGAGGTTGTTTCATTTAACTCTGATACAAGACCAGCTTATAGCACTGAGTGTAACCCCATCAGTTAATAAATGATGGAAAATGCAGGAAACCACAGACCAGTTAGCTTGACACCAGCAGCAATAAAATATTGGAATCTATTAATAAGGAAAATCTTAAAAAACAAAATTGGGCAGAGTGAACATAGATTTATAAAAGGGAAATCATCTTTGACCGTCTTGTTGCAATTTTCAGGGGTTATAACTAGCAGAAAAGACGATGGCAAAGATGATGCAATATTTGAACTTTCAAAAGGTCTCTGATAAGATTCCATAAAAGTGATTAAAAAAATCAAAGCACACAGCATTGCATGAATGTAATGCATGAACAGAAGTTTGGTTAATGGACAGAAAACAGAAGGAAGAAAGAAACAGGTAATTTTTGAGGTGAGATGCAATGACAAGTAGAGTGTTGCAGGAATTGGTGCTAGGGCCCAACTGTTCACAATCTACATTGGTAATGGGACGATAACATAACAGTTTGAATATGTGTAAAACGTGAGGCATAAGCTTTGGAAGGAAAAAAAAATAGAAAAGGAGCTTTTTTTTAAAAACATGGTGAAAGAATGAAAGGAGTTGGAATTCAAAAAGGGACCAGACGTGGACCACTGAATGTTAATATGCAAGTTTAGCAAGCAATATAGGCAGCAAATGGCATGTTGAGCTTCATTGGAATAGGGTTTGATACAAAAGTAGAAACATCTTGCTCCAATTATATAGGGCCTTGGGGAGACCACCAACAGTGTGCACAGAACTGGCCTGTATACTAAAGGATGTACTTGTAATTGAGGGAGTACAAATTAATCACTGGGATGGGGGAATAGGGTTTGTCATATGAGGACTGATTAAACAGACTAGGCCTGTTTAGAAAACAGATTGATCTCGTTGAAATGTACAAAATTCTTAAGAGACTTGAACAGCATGGATATAGAGTTATATCTCTCCTGGCTGGAATGTCCAGAACTAGGGGTCACAATCTCAAAAGAAGGGATCAGCTATTCATGACAGATTAGACAAAATTTCTTCAGAGGGTAGTGATCATTGGAATTCACTGCTCAAAAGAGGTGTAGAAGCTCAGTCGATGAGTGTACTCAAGACAGAGAGTGTGTTTTGGATGCAAAGGAAATCAAGTAATATGGAGGTTAATGCAGGAAAATGGCACTCAGGAAATATGATGCCTCATTTCTTAATTACTAGAAGAGGTGGTGCAAGGACCAGATGGTCTTATCTTCCTTCATATATTCTATGTTCTTATCAGTGCCAAGAATTCTATGCAACAAAAACATTGATCGGAGCTGCACAGGATTATAAGGGTTAGGTTTTGTCTAATGAACCTCTCTGACCTTTTTTGGTGATAGAGGGGAATTTCTATAGACTTCCTGAAGTTATCTGGTAAAGGTCCTCATAAGATAGCAGTCTGAATGTGAAGCTAAGATAATTGAAGGTGACTTGACCTGGTTAGGAAACAAGTGACAAGAGATGATAGGAATAATGAACAGGCACTCAAATTAGCAGCATGTAACAAGGGTTGTCAGAGAAGGACAAGTGTTGGGACCACAATTATTAACCATATGATTAACAATGAAGGGAATGGGAAGTCATGCATCCAAGACTGCTGATAACACATGGCCAGGTGGCCTTGTAAGGAATGTGGATGGCAATGTTAAATTACAAAAATTTATTACAAATTGAGTGAATGAGTAAAATGGTGCAAATGGATTTCAACATGAGCAAATGTGAAGACATGGATCCAAAAACAAAAGAACAGTACTTTTTAAAAATGATGAAAAGCCAGAAGCTGTCAAAGAAAAACAAAAAGGACTACAGATGCTGGAATCTAGATGAAAAACAAGATGCTGGAGGAACTCAGCAGGCCAGGCAGCATCTGTGGAGAAAAACAGATGGTTAACACTTTGGCTCAGGATTCTTCTTCAGGACTGAAGATAGGCAAAGGGGAAGCCCAATATATTGGGGGGGGGGGTGGGGAAACAGGAATGATAGGTGGACAAAAGAGCAGAGGTGGATGGGCAAAAGGAGCAGAGGTGGGGTGGGCACAAGGGTAATGACAGGTAGATGCAGGTAAGAGATAGTAGTAGGCAGATGTGGGGGAGGAGGATAGGGCAGATTTACCAGGGGATGGGTCAAAGGAGGCAGGTGCCCCATGGGGGCAGGGGGAAGAAAAAAATAATTGGCGAGGAGAAAAAAAGAGGGGCTAAGAAAGGGAAGAAAAGAAGAGGCATAGTGGAGGGGGGGGTGGGGAGGGGGTTTAGTTTACTTAAAGTGGGAGAATTCAATGTTCATGCAGTGAGGCTGTAAGGTCCCAAGGCAGAAAATGAGGTGCTGTTCCTCCAATTTGCGTTTGGACTTCTCCTGGCAGTGGAGGTCGCTGAGGACTGACATATCAGTGATGGAGTGGAGGGGGAGTTAAAGTTTCTGGCAACAGGGAGATACAGATTACGGTTACATACGGAGCGCAGGTGTTCTACAAAATGGTCACCTAGTCTGCGTTTGGTCTCGCCAATGTAGAGAAGGCTAAACTTGGAGCACTGAATGCAGATGATATTAGGGGAGGTGCAGGTAAATCTGTTGCACCTGAAAGGACTGTTTGGGTCCCTAGATGGAGGTGATGTAGGGGCAGGTGTTACACCTATAGTGGGAGCAGTGGAAAGTCCCTGGGGTGGGAGCGAGATGGACGGGGAGGAAGGAGTGAACTAAGGAGTCACAGAGAGAGTGGTCCCTGCAAAAGGCAGACGGGGGGGGGGGCGGGGAAGATATGCTTGGTGGTGGGATCCCTTTGGAGATAGCGGAAAATGATGTGTTGGATATGTAGGCTTGTAGGATGAAATGTGATGACAAGGGGGACCCTATCCCTGTTGGGTCTGAGAGGAGTGGGGTGAGAGCAGATGTGGGGGAAATGGCAGAGATGTGGGTGTGAGCTCTCCCGACCACAGTGGGTGGAAGCCATGGTTAGTAAAGAAGTTGGACATCTCAGACATCCTGGAGTGGAAAGCCTCATCATGGGAGCAATGCAGCGGAGGCAGAGAAATTGAGAGAAAGAGACAACGTCCTTGGACTGTAATCAAGGCAGCTGTGGGCGTCAGTGGGTTTGTAGAAGATGTTGGTGGATAAAGAATCTCCTGAGATGGAGATAGAGAGATTGAGAAAGGAGAGAGAGGTGTCAGAGAAGGTTCAAGTGAATTGGAGAGTTGGGTGAAAATTAGTGGCGAAATTTATGAAACTGTTAAGTTCCACACGGGTGCAAGAGGTGGCACCAATGCAGTTGTTGATATAGCAGAGAAAAAAAGGCGGCCGAAGCAGGCTTGGAACAGAGACTGTTCAACATAGCCAACAAAAAAAGCAGGCATAGCTAGGGCCCATGCGAGTGCCCATAGCTATACCGTTGGTCTGTAGAAAGCGAGAGGAATCAAAAGAGAAGTTGTTTAGAGTGAGGACAAGTTCAGCCATGCAGAGGAGTGTTAGTGGAAGGGGACTGGTTCGGTCTCTGGTCAAGAAAGAATCGGAGGGCAGTGAGGCTGTCATGATGGGGAATGGAGGTATATAGGGACTGGACATCCATGGTGAAGATGAGGTTGTGTGTGCTTAGAGGACTTAAAGTTATGGAAGAGTTGGGGAGTGTGAGATGTCATGGATGTAGGTGGGAAGGGATTGGACGGGGGTGGGGGGGGGGGGGGTGCCGGAGAGGTGGGTGAACAGAATAGTGTCCAGGTACAAGGATATGAGCTCAGTGGGGCAAGAGCATGCAGAGACAATAGGTCTACCGGGACAATCCTTCTTGTAGATATTTTGGGGAGAAGATAGAAGCAGGCAGTCCTAGGCTGTGGGGGGAATGTTTGAATTCAAAGGGTTTCAGAAAACAAGGCTGCTAGAGCCAGGTCTTTCAAGAGTGAAATTAGTAAATACTAATATAGTGTGGAGGAGATGAGATAAGAAGATATCTTTACTAGTCACATGCACATCTAAACACACAGTGAAATGCATCTTTTGCGTTGAGTGTTCTGGGACAGGCCGCAAGTGTTGCCACATTTCCGGTGCCAACATAGCATGCCCACAACTTCCTAACTCGTACATCTTTGGAATGTGGGAGGAAACCAGGGCACCCGGAGGAAACCCACGCAGGCATGGGGAGAACATACAAACTCCTTACAGACAGTGGCCAGAGTTAAACCCAGGCTTCTGGCGCTGTAATAGCGTTACACTAACCGCTACACTACTGTGCCTACTATAAACAGCAATTAATGCTGGGTCAATTGTTAATTTTAAATCTAAGATTGTTAACGAAGCTATTAAGTAATTGGGAAAAAGGTAGGTGTATGTATTTGTGTCATTGATCTTGTCGAACACGCTAAAGGGGCTAAGTGGCCTACTCTTGTTCTGATGTTGCAAATTGGAAGCAGGATTTATTTTTTAAATAAATTACACAGTAGAAACTTTGACAAGTTTAAGTGTTATGTACAATTATGCTTCAACAAGCTTTATGGAATTCCACATAAATCTATATTCTAATTCAATTTATTCCCATTGATACATTATACTTGAACCCTTGGAGAATGTGAAAATCTAACAAGCCATTAGCATGTTAAACCAAAAATTTAAATTTTTTCTAATCTTCATTTCAAGTCATTCACAAGTGCGAAAAATGCAGGATCTAATTTCTGACACAATGTTAATTCTTTGTCACAATGTTAAAGCAAAAGAAAACAGCAGGCACAAGGAAACTTTTGCAGGACTATGCATCTAAGGGACTAATTGGATAACTTGCTCAGAGTTGACAGATGCATGATAGGACCTATATGCTTCTAAGTTTACAGTATATAGGATGTTTGTACAAATCTGCTTTTACATTTAACTGGTTCAGACCAAAGGCAGAGACCAGGGTAGAATTTCAACTAAAGTTTATACGCCTGAAATGTTAACTGTTTCCCTCTCCACAGATGCTGTGAGACGCAAATAGTTCCAGCATTTTCTATTTATGTTACATACCTGCAGATTTCCCTTTATCCACCAAGAAGTCTTAATAAATTTGTCAAATAATATTGCCCTTTCAAAAATCATGTTGACTACTTGATTGTATTTTGATATTCCAACATTTTCCTGATTAATGATGCCAGGCTATGTGACCTAAAGCTTCCTGCTTTGTCGTCTTCCTTTTTGTTTTGAATAGGAGAATTATATTTTCAATTTTTCTCAAACAGTTTGTACATTTTGGAAAATGACAACTGATGTATCCATATTCTCTGCAGCCACTTTTTAAAAGACCTTCAGATGCAGATCACCTGGTGCAGGGAACTTGGTGGTCTTCAATTCTATTGGTTTGCCTGGTATCTTTTCCCAAGTGACTGTTTTAAGTTCCTCAAGTTTTGCTCTTGGATTTTCTACTACTGGGTTAGTTTTTAATATCTTCTACAGTGAAGACAGAAAATATTTGCTCAAGATCTCTATTATTTCCTTAGTTTGCATTATTAGTTCCTCAGTCTCATTCTCAGAAGGAGTAATGTTTACCTTGAGTACTTTCTATCTATAAAATATACACATACAGTATATAAAATCCATTTTCTCTCTCCTCAATTAGCCAAGAATGGATCATCTTTCTCATGGAGTTTTTAACCTCTGAATGGAATACATCTTTGCTGAGATTTCTGAGGTACCTTCTTGAATGCCTGCTGCTGCTTAATATCTTATCAATTTCCTTTCCTAGTCCATACAGCATAACTTTATAATTCGTCTTATTTAAATTTAAGACTCTAGTTTCAGACTTAAGTTTTTAAACTTTCAAAGCAAATATAAAATGCTCTCCTAGGATCACCCTTAACCAGGGTATTCTTCAAACAAGATTGTTGTTAACCCTGACTTTTTACACATGCTGTGATGTTAGTGAGGATTCCAATTAGAGTGATGCAGCACTGAAACATGCCAATCAAGGTGCCTACCCAAGCTAGTCCTATTTGCCTGAATTTGGTTAAAATCCTTCTAAACTTTACCTATTCATGCACCTGTCCAAATGTCTTTTAAACATTTTAATTGTACCCACCTTGATCACTTTCTCTGACAACTCATTCCATGTACACATGACTCTCTGAAAACTTGCCCCTCAAGTCCCTTTTAAATCTTTCCTCTCTCACCTTAAACCTATGCCTTCCGGTTTTAGACTGGGAAGACTGACTCTCCACCTTGTTACACCCCTCATGATTTTATGCAGCGGGCTGAAAAGCTTGAGCATGTAGATATTAGCAAAGAGGAGGTGCTGAAACTTTTGGAAAGCATCAAGTTGGATAAGTCGCTGAGACTGGATGAGATGTACCCCAGGCTGCTGTGGGAGGTGAAGGAAGAGATTGCAGAGCCTCTGACAACGATCTTTGCATCGTTGATGGAGACAGGAGAGGTTCCAGAAGATTGGAGGGTTGCGGCTGTTGTTCCCTTATTCAAGAAAGGGAGTAGGGATAGCCCAGGGAATTATAGACCAGTGAGTCTTACCTCAGTGATTGGTAAAGCTGATGAAGATCCTGAGAGGCAAGATTTATGAACATTTGGAGAAGTATAATATGATTAGGAATAGTCAGCATGGCTTTGTCAAGGGCAGGTCCTGCCTTACAAGCCTGTTTGAATTTTTTTGAGGATGTGACTAAACACATCGATGAGGGAGAGCAGTAGATGTAGTGTATATGGATTTCAGCAAGGCGTTTGATAAGGTACCCCATGCGAGGCTTATGGAGAAGGTGAGGAGACATGGGATCCAAGGGGACATTGCAGTGTGGATCCAGAACTGGCTGGCCCACAGAAGGCAAAGAGTGGTTGTTGAAGGGTTGTATTCTGAGTAGAGGTCGGTGACCAGTGGTGTACCTCAGGGGTCTGTACTGGGACCCTTTGTGATTTTTATAAACTACCTGAACGAGGAAGTGGAGGGGTGGGTTAGTAAGTTTGCGGATGATACAAAGGTTGGGGGTGTTGTGGATAGTTTGGAGGGCTATCAGAGGTTACAGAGGGACATAGATAGGATGCAGAGTTGGGCTGAGAAGTGGCAGATGCAGTTCAACCCAGCTAATTGTGAAGTGGTTCATTTTGTTAAGTCAAATATGATGGCAGAATGTAGTCTTAAGGGTAGGACTCTTGGCAGTGTGGAAGATCAGAGGGATCTTGGGGTCCTAGTCCATAGGACACTCAAAACGGCTGCACAGTTTGACTCTGTGGTGAAGGCGGCATATGGTGTACTGTCCTTCATTAATCGGGGAATTGAATTTAGGAGCCGAGAGGTATTGTTGCAGCTATATAGGTCCCTGGTCAGACCCCACTTGGAGTACTGTGCTCAGTTCTGGTCACTTCACTACAGGAAGGATGTGGAAACCATAGAAAGGGTGCAGAGAAGATTTACAAGGATGCTGCCTGGAATGCGGAGCATGCCTTATGAATGCAGGTTGAGGGAACTCGGCCTTTTCTCCTTGGAGCGACGGAGGATGAGGGGGGACCTGATAGAGGTATATAAGATGATGAGAGATATTGATTGGGTAGATAGTCAGAGGCTTTTCACCAGGGCTGAATTGGTGGCCACAAGAGGACATAGGTTTAAGGTGCTGGGGAGTAGGTATAGAGGAGATGTCAGGGCTAAGTTTTTTTTTTACTCAGAGAGTGGTGAGTACGTGGAATGGGCTGCCAGCAATGGTGGTGGAGGCAGATACGACAGGGTCTTTTAAGAGACTTTTGGATAGGTACGTGGAGCTGAGAAAAATAGAGGGCTATGGGTAAGCCTAGTAATTTCTAGGGTAGGGACATGTTCAGCATAACTTTGTGGGCTGAAGGGCATGAATTGTGCTGTAGTTTTTCTGTGTTTCTATATAAAGATAGCCCTTGGCCTCCTTTGCTCCTGGGAACAGTCCCAGCCTATCCAAACTCTCCTTATAACAAGCCTCCAGTACCAGGAACCTCCTTGTGAATCTTTTCTACATCCTTTCTAGCTTAATCACATTTATCCTTTAGTATGGTGACCAGTATGGCACACAATATTCCACCTGCAGTCTCACCAACATCTTGGACAGCTGTACCACAACATCCCAACTCTTGCACTCAATGCCCCAAAGAATGAAGGCAACATGCTTTCTTCACCATGTCTGTGTCACCACTTTTAGGGAACTATATACTTGTACCCCTAGGTCTCTCAATTAAACAACACTCTCCAGAGCCTTGTCATTTACTGAGTATATCCTGCCCCGGTTTAAATTCCCAAAATACATCACTTTGCACTTGGGCATTAAATTCCATCTACCAAATCACTAATATATATGACTAACAGAGGACCCAGCACCAATCCCTGGGGAAAACCACTGGTCACAAGCCTCCTATCTGAAAAACCCTCTACTGTGTTCATTTGGCTAGCTCATCCTGAATCCCATTGTGATCTAACCTTCCGGACCAGCCTACCATGTGGGACCTTGTCAACGGCTTTACCGAAGTCCTTGTAGACAATGCCTTCCGCCCAGCCCTCATCAATCCTCTTGGTCACATTTCAGAGCCTTACCTAACAGCACAAGCACACCATAAAATGTGTGTAGTGATACAATTCTTTATCCTCAATACCTGCTGTGCCACATCTTCAATCAGGCTCATGCTGATATTTATTTTTTTATATATGCTTTTTGCTTTATGAACAAGACACCCTAACAATTCCATGCACATTTCCAGGTATCAGCACTCAATTACTCTATTTAAATAATTTCATAATTAGCTATGCATCTGAATTATTCCTGCCTAGAAAAAAGATTCTTACATTTTGTATATCACTTCTTATTTGTCAGTGTGGAATGGGAGAATTGCTTAGGGTACAAAAATATGGAGGATATAAAAATAGTTTTTCATTCAAGGAAATGGTGCTAGCACAATGGAACTAGGTAAATTTTCAGCTTCCCCATGCTCCACAAATTCAGTTTTCCTCCTTTCTCGTACTCATTCCACTCTAATATCCAAACTCAATGGACAAGCAATTTTATACTGTCCAAACATGTGGTATGGGATTAACCTACTCAAAGCATTCACAAAGAAAAATGGACTGTTCTGGTCCAGGACAACAACAACAAATCACATATTGAAACTATTCACTTTCATAACTTGTTAATTCAAATTGCATGCTCTGAAACAAATCAGCACAGTACACCTATTACCAGAACACAAAATACAGCAGAATCAAAGACTGATACCCATTTCAACACAGCTGTTTAATATTTTCAGAATACTTTGTTAATTTTGAATTGGAAAATCTTGTTAAGTATCTGAATAAATTAGGAAGAACTTAAACATTCTTAATAAAATATGGCTACAGATAACAAGAATCCAAAATGGTAATTGTATAAATAAAAGAAATTTGGACTCGGCATGGACAAATAAAAGGTGAAAATCAAATGCATTTGTGCTTTTCCCCAGCACAGAATTTTGCCTAACAACTTCTAATCAGCTAAAATAGGCAACAAATTAAACACATCCTTTGATCCAGCTTTGCAGACATTTCAAATTTAAGAAAAACAGAGGAGTGTCAAACGGAAAAAAGTATTTTAAATGCAAACAACTTTCATTATCACAGATAATGAAAGGTAATTTATGCATTTCATGAGTCATAACTCAGGCACTTTATATGAAAATGTGTTTTACTTAGACTGGTTTAGCTTAAAATTAACATTCTAGCAGGATTATAGCTGAACAGGAAAGTGGGCAGCAACAGAAAAGAATGAAAATCATCAAATGTAAGATTCAAATGACTACAAAATTACTTGATAAATTAATCAAATTAATACTTTTTAACTCCACTCATCTAAACACTTCAGAAAATACAGTATACTGGATGCATGAAGGTGCAGCAGGTGCTACTGCTGCCTCACTGCTCCAAGATTCGATCCTGATCTCAGGCATTGTTTGTATGGGGTTTGCACATTCTCTTAGGACTGTGTGGATTTCCTCTTGGTGCTCTGGATTCCTCCCACACGCCAAAAGGCATGCTGGTAGGTTAATTGGCTACTGTCACCCTAGTGACAGATTGGCTACTGTCACCCTAGGGAGCACCACTCCCTCCCTAGTGTGCTCATCCCTCCACACCCATCCATCCCTGACCCCTGGCACGTCCCCCTGCCCTTGCAGTAGATGTAACACATTCTTACACCTTCTCCCTTGCCACCATCAGGAACTAAACAGTCCCTCCAGATGATGGCAAAGGTTCATGTGCATCTAATCCAAACTCGTATACTGCATCCAGTGCTCCCGATATGGCCTCTACGTCGGCGAGACCAAGTGCAGACCGGGCGACTGCTTCGCAGAACAACTATGCTCAGTCTACAATGGCCATCCCGAGCTCCCAGCTGCAAAACCATTGCAACTCTCCTTCCATTCCCACACTGACCTGTCCATCCCTGGCCTTCTCCACTGCCAGAATGAAGTTCAACGTAAACTGGAGTAACAATACCTTATATTCTGAAAAATGGCAGATGGGATTTAATGCAGACAAGTGTGAGGTGATGAACTTTGGGAAGATCAACCAGGGTAAGACTTGCACAGTGAATGGTAGGGCACGGAGGTGTGTGGTAGAACAAAAGGACCTGGGAATACAGATCCATAATTCCTTGAAAGTGGCATCACAAGGTAGATGGGGCTTTAAAGAGCTTCTGGCACATTGGCCTTCATAAATCAGGGCATTGAGTACAGGAGTTGGGATGTTATGTTGAAGTTGTATAGGACGTTGGTGGGGCCAAATTTAGAGTATTGTGTGCAGTTCTGGTCACCAACCTGCAGGAAAGAGATCAACAAGCTTGAAAGAGTGCAGAAAAAATTTACACGGATGTTGCTGGGACTTGAGTACCTGAGTTACAGAGATAGGTTGAATAGGTTCGGACTTTATTCTCTGGAGCACAGGAAGGAGAATGAGGGGAGATCTTATAGAAGTATACAAAACTATGAGAGGTATCGGTCAGCTTTTCCCCCTCAGGTTGGGTGAGACTAGAACGACGAGGTCATAGGTTTAGAGTGAAAGGTGAAATACTTAAGGGGAATCTGAGCGGAAACTACTTCACTCAGGGTGGTCTGAGTGCGGAATGACCTGCCTGCAGAAGTGGAGGATGCGGGTTTCAATTGTAATATTTAAGAGAAGTTTGGATGGGTACATGAATGAGAGAGCTATGGTCCAGGTGCAGGTAGACGGGACTAGGCAGAAAACCAGGCTGGCAGGGACTAGATGGGCCAAAGGGCCTGTTTCTGTGCTATAGTGCTCCGTGACTCTCTTCTGCTGGGTAGCCCAATGGCATGAATGTTGAATTCAGGAACCTTTTTTTTACCCTCCTCTCCTCTCCTCCTGTCCTCCCATTTTTGTCCTCTTTCCCACACCCCAGCCCCCCTTCACTCCCCTCCTGGTTTCATCCACCCACTTCACACACGTCAAACCCCCACCCCCACCCCGCCCCTGCCCCCCAAACTGGTTCCAATTGCCATTCATCTCTCCCCTAATGGTTCCCATTCTCACCTCCTTTACTTATCAGAATCTAGCATTGGTAGTATTTTGTGTTCCTGCTCATCTCCCTCCAGCAGCTGTCTCCTATCTTCACACTCCCCTCCCCTACCTTGCTCCATCTGTTCTCCCCCACCCTTTCCTCTGTCTGCCTCCATATATCATTTCACCTGTCGCTGTCTTCCAACTCCACCCCCACTCATGTCCCTTACCTGGCAGTACCCTGCCTGACATCTTACCCCCCTCCTCAGTCCACCAATCACCTCAGAATCCTTTCTCACCACTCCCCTTCTCCTCTTTATACTGACTGTCTCAGTCTTGATGCAGGGTTTTCAACCTGAAGCATCAATTCTTTTCCTCCCACAGATGCTGCTTGAACTGTTGAGTTCTTCCCAGCAGATTGTGTATTGGCATATTGAGCTCTTGTTCTAAAACTTCACATTTCTGTGTCTTCACTTTCTGTGGAGAATTTGACATTAATTTGACAATAGTTTGTCAAATTGTCAAACAATAATTTGACATTAATCCCAATTAATGCTAAAATGGATTTTCTTTTAATTTTATCCAAGCAACATTAAGGCAAAAAACAGACATGTTGCAGTAAACTTGGGCAATAGGTTAATATTAAATCTGAATAAGCCACCCTTTGAATACACCGAGGTTCAGATATAGTTGTTGGTTTCTTAACCCAAATCATTTTGAACTGAAGCTCATGGCTCTTCTCAGATGCCAAAAGACTGCAACAAAGCAGATATTATACTAAAGAGTTATGTTATAGTGCACGATTACAAAGTTTTGAATTGTAACACAAGCAAAATTTTGTCTCCTGCAGCATTTCTATCCATCTGGGGTTTAATGAGTGGGAGAACCATGAATAAAAGTAAGCATAATGGTAATGCGGAGGAGTCATGGAACATTCAGAGATTTGGAAACATATTTATGGGTCAAATCAAAGTATTAAACTTCTCAGAATGTTCATTATGATAATTAAGCTATAACACTAGAAAAATAATGTAGATTCATTTGTGGTACTGAAGACTTAATATGCTTTTCAATCTTAAACATAATTACTTTTTAAAAAACACACCTTTAAGGTTGTAGAGAAAAATATTAGCAATCAAAATTCATATCACATCATTGTAATTGATTATAGGTTAAATGAACAAGAGTTGCATTGTATTAACTAAGCAAAAATTTATGTCAGGTCTGTCCTTCCATAAATACATACAAATCTTTTGATTTGCTGCAACCTTGTATTTAAAGACATGCTTTTTTTGGCAATCTAATATTTGGTACAATTATGAAGTCAGCATTAAACACCTTGATAATACCAGACCTGCCTGAACATTTTCCAGCATTTGAGGTATTTTACTTTGCATTTTCTTGTGCAACAGTGCTCTATTGGTGGAGATTGCTTTTGCCAAAGGAAAGTTTTGTCGGTTGTAATTCAGTGCTCTCTGCACTTGCAAATTAATTATCTTATTCACAGGATAGGATGAAGGCATGTCAAATTGAAATAAAAATTAAGTATCTTGACACTGCAAGTGCAATGTTGGCATTACAGAACTGATCTACACCAAGAGTAAAATGGTGCAATTGGAATGAAACAATGGCAGAGGGAAAAAAGTCATAATTTAAAATGAGACAATGCACAGTGCAAATCAATTGTTTTTGCTGAACTTGGGGGTGGGGGGGGGGTGAGGGAGACAAATAGTTCAATGGCAGTTGCACTTGGTTTGCATATGCTCCCTCTGATTAAGGAAAATAGAAGATTTATCGCTGATGCTTTGAGATTAATGATTACTGGACACCATAAAATATGTAATAATGTCTTTAAATACAACAGCAACTGCATGAGAAGCAGATAACATGACATCTTTTCCCTATGAAAAACAATGAAGGTAGCATGGTTCATCACCAGAACAAATTGGGACATGCACATTCGCTTTTCAGGAAACATACTAAAATGACCACTTTTGTGCCTGAAACAATTAAATGGCAACAGTCAGATACAGGATATATTTTTTCTCAAAAATAGTTGACAAATATGTATTAATCTTCTTGATAGATTTTTTGATTAATACTGAAGCCAGATGGGATTCTTTAAAAATTAATTTTAAAGAATGTAGATGTTAGAAATCCGAAATAAAAACATTGTTAAAAACATTTGTTTATTGTTAAAAGCCAAAGAGTGACAATAACCATTACCAAGGTTTCACTGGAAAATGTAGTTTCCCATTAGAATAACTGTCAAAATATCATTCTTTAATAAAGCTACCATACAGCAAGTCAATCAATTTTTTGTGGATAATACTGCAGCTTTGTGGAGATTGATTAATTTGGTGATTAAAGGCCGCAAACATCTACATCTATCAATAATTTGTCTATGTATATATGAAACTACTTGCACAAATTCACAATGAGGTACTTAGAATGTTACCATTAACAGCAAAAAATGAAAAGACTAATGTGGCCATAGTGAAAACTAATACTATCCAAGAGACATTTTGTTTACCCAACCAGAGCATTATACTACATTTCATGTCAATTTAAGGTAGATTTTTGAGTCATTCATGCTTTTGCCAGCTACATCCTTCCAATCACCTATGAAAATTTTATATGCTTGAAATAGTTTTCAAGATGGCTGTAAATCACTTGTGTCCACTGACATATTAATTAATCTCAATGAACAAAGTAAAAGCTTGTTGATCAGCATTCAAAAGTATACAAGCTATAAAGCACTGCTTTGACGAACATAGTTTTGATGCTGGGAGTCCTATCTTGTAAATAAAATCTGATACATCAGCTATAGTTTTTATTAACAATTGGCAATTCAGGTATGGAAAATATGTTCTTGAACAATATCATTCATCGATAAGGGAGTGGAACAGCATATCAATAAGGCATGCTCACCACAGTGACACCACTTTAAAGACCAAACTGAAGGATATAATCAATGGTGCTTTAAAATCCTGCAAGATAGGAGGTGGGGCTATATTACAACTACTGCACAAGGATCCCCATGAATTTCACACAGATCTGGTGGAAATATTTATATAATGGCATGATTGATGATCTTCAAGTCTTATCATCAACAGATAAACTAGATACTCATTAACATTAGTCCACTTAGATTCCATAAAACTTATTCCAGCCATCTGAACATGGAGTAATGAAGGGTGAACAAAACTGACTATTAGTTACTTAACTAGGCCAGAGCTTTTCCCCATCTATAGGAATGGTTTAAACAAAAGTGATAAGTGAAAAATAACAGTAAATAGAAACAAGACAAAGAAATCCTGATCTTTAAATCTACCTATCACACAGCCCCTGTACCTTATTTGACTACCTGCACTGCATTCTCTAACTGTAACACTATATTCTGCATTCTGTCATTGTATTTTTGCTTTTCCTTTTGTACTACCTCATTGTACTTGTATAAGGTGACCTGTTTGGATGGCATGCAACTAAGCTTTTCACTGTATCTCGGCACGTGACAATAATGAACCAACTACATGAAAAAAAAGCTACGCACATTTGATGGGTAGGTGCAAAAGTAAATTGGGTCAAACAATTATGGCCACATTAGTTATTAGCATGATTAGATTTAAGTACAAAAATTAAATCATTGTGGCAATACAATCGTTTCTAATAACTTACAATAGGAATTGTTAGAACCTTCTTTTGCCTGGAAGAAAGGAGAATGACAAGGGCTGGGAATGGTTTTATAGGATAACTACAACATCTTGCTATTAACTTATAGACCAAGAATTTAAAGTAAGGGCTTTTTAAAATTGGATGGTGTATTAGTGCACAAAATGCCAGAACAGAGGTATTAAGTAAAATGAATAATCTGAATCTCATTTTATTTAGTAACAACCAAAAAAGTGTTTTATTGAAATTTAGCATTTTAGAAGAAAACTTTGACATGTAGTGAGCACAGTCATTTTGACCCAACAGTAATTGCAGATACAACTGTCATTTTTTTTTTACAAAAACATAATTACAGCCTTAATAACAAGATTAACTGCACATAAACCCACATTCTTGACCAACAGTTCTGACCCACAATCCCACCTCAGCCATGCAAGTAACCAATCCCACCACGTTGCTAACCCCAGCTCCAGCTATACCCTGGTCTCATATTGCTAATGCACAACTAGCCCTTGGCTCTGGCACCTGCTCATGTCTCTGACCCACTTTCACCCATCGCTGGTCTAGCCAAACACCAGAACCACATTCCCACCATGCACTTGACTCCTGGGTCTGGCTGCATGCCTAACCACATTCTGACCATGCTCCCGACCTCTGCTCTGGTCACACACTTACCCCATTCTGAATGTGCTCCTTCAGGTCCAGCCATGCATCTGCCCAGGTTTCCAACCCACCTACCTGTTATGCACCTAAGCTCCTGACCAGTCTCCAGTTGCACACCTGAACCATGTTCTTATCACATACCTTATCAAAAACCTTAGCCCAGATGAGACCAACATACAAGAAAACATGATGGGGAACATCCTTGAATTAACTTGGGGAGAGGCTGGAGGATACACAAAGATAATAACATTCCCAGTCATTATGGAGCAATTACAAAGCCAACAAAATCCTGAATATTCTCATACAAGCAGAATGGCAATCTAAGGCAACAATGCTGAAATTGTACTGTGGCTGCACCTTGAATACTGCATTTAGTTCTGATCACCAACCACAGGGGGAAAAAAAATCCTGATTTAGTAAAGAATGGTAAGACTGATCCCCAACCTGTGGGAATTGAACAATGCAGAAATTGTGGAATTTGCTAATTTCATTTAGATTTGAGAGGTGTTACAAAGCTGCTAGGTTTCTATAAGCATGAACCTAATGTTGATGATGATCACGATGACATATTCCTTTGATAATGATTAGTGCACAGCACTTTTTTTTGAATAATCAAATCATTGCAGTACAAATCCAAATTTCCTCCCGTCAAGGACAGTTAATCGATAACTAATGTGTGGTCCAATTAATTTTTAGGATAGCATAAATTAAATTTAAATTATGCACATATTGTTACAACATCTGAACTGGTTCACAAATCTTAATTTAAAAATAAATTTTGTACTCATGCATCTGCATATTAAGTTCCAATACCTCAAGTACTATTGATACAGTTGGAAAGACTTGGCAAGGTAGTCCAACAACATGAAATTACTTATACTGCCCGCACAATAAAACATTTATTAATTTGGTTTCTGCACAAGTTAAATACTTAGCTAGAATTTAGAAATGCAGCCCATGCACACAAAAACATCAATACCAAACAAAAAAGAATATGAATTACCCAAGCACAAGTGCAGATATAAAAAAGTGTCACTGTAAATGAATAAGGCCTTTTCAAGGCATATTGGAGGTAGAAACTTCATTAC
Source organism: Pristis pectinata (assembly GCF_009764475.1). Classification (NCBI taxonomy): domain Eukaryota; kingdom Metazoa; phylum Chordata; class Chondrichthyes; order Rhinopristiformes; family Pristidae; genus Pristis; species Pristis pectinata. The sequence continues at coordinate 20,669,496 of NC_067405.1, forward strand.
AAGATTGAATTCTAAAATGCCTGTCAAAAATAAACAATTCAATGACTAAATATGACATTTTTAAACCACAAGATGCGTTTGCCTGATTATCATTCCCATTGCCTGCAACCCTCCAAAATGTCAACCTTGACCAGTGGCTCTTGCTATTGCCGACCCTATCCACCTCTATCCAAACATTACAAATTATACTCAGGACAACTGCAAACACTTCACAACTATATTCTTTGAAAGTTACTGCCAGATTTACTTGCATTATCCCTGGCTCTGGAGGCAAAATGTAAACAGCAGTTCCTGATCCTGGTCACTACCTGATAATCACCACTTAAAAATAAACATGTTGAGCAAGCAAATGAGGCACAGCTGAGCTACTATCCAAATAAGTAACATATCACTTTATTAAATATTTTGTCCACTTGATTAGGGTATGCAAGAGCCACTAGATTCTATGTAACCATAATCCACTGCAAATCATTGGTTTCAGGAGCAGGGGAGAGGAAACGAACATTATTTAATAAATATGAAATTCAAAAAGATTAAATTTACTTTACAATACTTGCATTTAATTCTGCACAACTGTTAATCTTATCTTCTATGCAGGCCTGCTAGGCATGTATCCAATGCCAACAAAACACTTTAGTTGTCAGATGTATGCTGTGATTGAGTAGACTGCATTTTTCCAAAATGCATTAAAATTTTTCACAATCACTGCACATGCATTATTATTAAAAAATAACCCAAGAAAATATTTCTTAGAAGGGTGGAAATTTAACATTCACTTAATGGGGGGAATCCACTCTTCTTCTGCCCCCCCACCATAAAAACAGTACAGAACAGGAGCAGGGCCGATGGTCTTTGGAACATGGTCTTTACCAACCATGATGCCAAATTAAGCTGATCTCATCTACCTGCCCATGGTATGTATCCCTCTATTCTCTGCCTGTTCATGTGTCTGTCTAAATGTCTCTGAAATGCTGTTAATCATATCTGCTTCTACCAGCTCCCTGGCAGCGCGCTCCAGGCCCTACCACACTGTTAAAAAAGCTTGCCCTGCAAATCTCCTGTAAACCTTCCCCCTCTCACCTTAAACCCATGTCCTTTAGTATTTGACATTTCCACCCTGGGGAAAAAGACCATCTACCCTCTCTGTGCCTCTCAAATTTTACATATTTCATCATATTGCCACTCAGCCTCCAACACTCCAGAAAAAAACAAAATGAGTTCATCCGATGTCCCCTTATAGCTAATATGCTCCAATCTAGACAACATCCTGGTGAACCACTTCTGCACCCTCTCCAAAGTATCCAAACATCCTTTTTATAGCGTGGTTACCAGAACTGCACAATACTCCAAATGTGGCCTAACCAAGGTCTTATACAGCAACAACATGACTTCTGACTTTTAAACTCAATGCCCTGACCGAAGGCAAGCATGCCATACCACCCTATTTACCTGAGTTGCCACTTTCAAGGAGCTATGGACTTGCACCCCAAGATCACTCCGTACATCAGTGCTTCCAAAAGGTCCTGCTGTTTACTGTACACTTTCCTCATGCATTTGAAATACCTCATATTAGCCGAGATTAAATTCCATCTGCCATTTCTCTGCTCAAAGTTCCAAAGATCTACAAATTGATGGAAAAATCATTCACAACCCCTACCCTGCCTCAAATGTCTCAGACTATATTTCACTTAAGATGTTCCAAACATCAGTTGATGAAACCAAAAACATTTTCCAGGATGAATCAAGGACTGTGACAGGAGGCAGGAAAATGCCATCTTGCCATTTTCAGATATAATATATTCAACCTAAACACCACTTTGAGATAAGTCTGTGAACATCGGACCTGTATCTCTAAAGTTCGACAACACATTTCCTCACATAGTTGTCAGAGAAGTGTATGCTTGCTGATTGACTGCATAATATTTTGCTCCATTCGCAACTTCTCAGACAATAAAGCAGTCCTTGCCTCTGTACAACAAGGCCATGACAACATTCAGCCATGGGCTGATAAAATAGCAAGTGACATTGATGGCATTACCTTGACAGCTGGTTTAATCTCCTGCAGACCTAAATGGAATATTCTCCATTTGCCTGGAGAAGAGCAATTTCAACACCATCCACACCATCCAGGACAAACTTGAATGACCGCCATTAACATTTATCCCTGGCACACTATGGCTGGAATGTTATTTATAAAGATGTACTGCAGCAGCTTATGAAGCCCCTGTGTCACTTAGAAGGGTAAGAGCAGAATCTGCTAAAATGCCTGCAATTTAACTCTGAGTCTATGTATCATTCTCATGAGCATTCCCTCCAAGACCAATATGCCCTTCCAAAAGGTGTGGCGTTCTGAACTGCACATGGTACTTCTGGCAGAGTCTGAACAATGCCTTGATTAAGTGCAACATAACTACTCTTTCGTATCTAAAAATCTGTTAGCCATTTTGACTATTTTCTATACTTGTCTATGATGTTTCAAGAATCCATATTCACGGACCAAATTTTTTTGGGACTTTCACTCCTTCCAGCCATTTATAAAGTACACGCATCCATCTTAGGCTAATGGGAAATCATTCACTTTGGATTTGTATTGAAATCTGTTTGCCACATCTTTTCACATTCATTCATTTTTTTCTGCAAATTCATTTTTCCATTCATCCTGGTTATAATTTCACCAGGTCCACTTTAGGAAACACTCTTGAAAGTTTTTATCCTAATCAGAGTTGGATAAGAACTGCTCCTCAAGTACATAATATTTACTCAGAAAAACTATGAAGATTTTTAAAATTAAGCTCTAGACAGAAATTGTAATATCAAAACATTTTTATACTCCACACACCATCGCACTCCAGACCATGCATATTTTTGTTTTAAACCCATCATTGCAAACAAATCCTTTGCTTTTCAAAATTCTTTAACTCCATTGCTCTTCTTCAAATCAATGTCCATCTTTCCTGCCATATCATGAAATTGGCCTAAATCAAAATCCAGGTGGCAGAAAGATTTGGGGCGGGTGGAGGGGGGCATAGTTGTTTTCTTCAGAATGGAGGCAGCTGAGGGGAGATTTGATTAAGATGTATAAATTTATGTGGGGTGCAGATAAATAGAAAGGACCTATTGCTCTTAGCAGAGGAATCAAAAACCAGAGACCAAAGATTTAAAACATCTGGACAAAGGATTAGAGGGGTTTGGAGAATGAAATCATTTTTCAGCCAGAAGGGTGGTAGTGGTTTGGAACTCCTTGCCTAAAATGGTGGTGGATGCTGAAACACTCATCACATTTAAAAAATACTTGGATGTGTCCTTCAACAGCCACAGATTTGGGAATATGGAATGAACCCTTTTTTCCAACTGGCACATGAGATGGGCCAAATGGTCTCTTTTGGTGTCATACTCTAAATGATAATCCCTTCTCAATGTTAATGACATAATAACTATGTTCCAACCTGTAGGCTTCTCTCTTTAATCTATACTTTTCTTTTGAGCTAGAACACCTCCAAAAATGGCATCTCTTGAACGCGTCCATCACCTTCAGATTTTCAACTATTTCAATGCATTTCTAGTAAACTTGTAACTTTTCCTCTCTACAAACTGAATATTTCAAGTTCTGTTATTCATAATTCATTGGTCACCAAGTGGCATTCAGCAACCTACATCTCATTATCTGAAATTCCCTCCCCCAGCCTCTGCACTTCCTCTCCCTGCATTCTCTTTTGAAGCATTCCTTAAACTTCACTTAGATTTCAGTCAACATTCTTGAGAGATGTTTGTGTAGTTCACCTGGCAGGGGTATTTAATATCATTTTCTTTAACATTTCTTTCCCTTACTCTCATGTCGGTATTCAAACTTTAATTTAAAAGTTTTCCCATGGATCAATAGTTGTACACACCACACGAGGAGAACCAAGTAAACTTGGCAAATCCAAGATAAAGTTAGGACTTAGCTGATTTCAAATGCCCTTTTATAAGCCAGGCAGGGAAAATGCTCCCACATTTGGCCAAGAACCAGGACTGTCACTGTTATAAGTTATGTGCTCCTGCTAGCCAAGGACAGAATCCTAGGGAAATAGACAATCCTAGGGAAATAGACAATCCTAGAGCCAAGGGAAATAGCTGAACATTCTTCAGTCACTTATGCTTCAGGCTTACATAAGTTCCAGAGGATAACTGGAACATTTTCCTTGTAAGAGACAGTCTACAGCTGGGGTGAGGGAAAAAAAGATTTGCAAATTTAAAAAAAACAGGTTTTAACTGAATTGTTTGTTACTGGACAATTGGTATTGTTTTGTGTAGGGGACAATGTAGGTAGACTCAAACTGTTGATTGATACATCAGCAAAAAAAAGTGAATGAATCATCTCTTCATCCAAAATCCACTGAATCATCTACTTAATGAAAAAATTAGTTTGTTATCCTTTGGATAGTTTATTACATTTTTAACATTGAACTAAACATGCTGCACTTGATTGCATGCCCAGATTATGCATTCAAGGTGTGCTGTCATGCTTCCCAAATTGAAACTGAAAAACTGAAATTCTTCCTATTAATACTAAAGTCAGAGATCTTCAAAACATTGTTTCATCATTGATATCACGATCTGACAAGCCATATAAGGAGATATTAGTATATGCAATCAGTCTGGTCATAGAGGTAAGCTTTAAGTGTATTAATGAGGAGATGAAAAGGGTTTGATCTATCCCTGTCGTCTAGGAGCTATAAAAATTCCTTATTTGCAAGACAGAACTAGAGATGGGCAAAGATTTTGCAAGATTATAGGAATGAACAAGATTAATGAGGGGAACAGGTAAGGTTGTTTGGTGTTCTTAGGCAGTACAGATCAGCAAGCACAGGGATGACATGTAAATGGGTTAAAGTGCAAGTTGGGATAAATATAGCAGAGTATTCTACAAGCTCAAATTTATAATGGGTGCATGGTAGCAGTCCAGCAGGAAAGATTATCCATCATAGTAAGTTGAACTCGTGAGTGTGGAACTTGAACATTTCAGACACATATTGCTGCATTTTACTGAAACTTTAATGGTAATGCAGCTCAACCAACAGCAAATCTATATTTTCATTTCCTTAGCTAACGCTGCAAAATAGTGATACTAGTTGCATTCTAAACAATCCAAATACCTTCAAAATTTCCAGCATCACTTCAGAGTTTATAATTCCACAGTACTATATAAACGAGACAAGCACCAGGTTAAAATAAATACCTGAAATTCATTCTCTATTTGCAGTAGATAGTACTTTTGCTCTCCCTTGTTCATTTTTAGCTAATAATACTGTTAAGTCCTCTGGTTGGCTTTAAAGTACTTATGGATATCCCAAAAGACCCTATATTAGAGTTAAAGCATGGAAACAGGCCCTTCAGCCTAACTGGTCCAGGTTGATCAAGACGCCCATCTAAGCTTAGTCCCGTATGCCCAGGTTTGGCCCATATCCCTCGAAACTTTTCCTATCTACGTAACTGTCCAAGTGTCTTTTAAATGTTGTTAATGTACCTGCCTTAACCACTTTCTCTGGCAGCTCATTCCATATACTGACTACTCTCTGGGTGAAAAGTTGTCCTCTGGTTCCAATTAAAATCTCTCCCTTCTCACCTATGCCCTCTAGTTCTTGATTCCACAAACCTGAGAAAAAGACTGTGCTCATTCACAATTATGCCCCTCATAATTTTACACACCTCTACAAGATCACCCCTCATTCTCCTATGCTCCAATAAAAGTCGTCCCAGCCTGCTCAACCTCTCCATAAATCAGTCCCTCGAGTTCTGGCAACATCCTTGTAAATCTCCTCTGCACTCTTTTCAGCTTAATGGCATCTTTCCTATAGCAGGGTGAGCAAAACTGAACACAATATCCCAAATGCAACCTCACATCACCAACATCTTGTACAACTGCAACATAACACGTCAACTTCTATACTCAATACCCTGATGAAGTCAGACCAGCCCAAATCCTTTCCATTAGTAACAGATAGTTATAGTAACAATGGAAATGGCACAATACTTGATTGGTGTACAAGGAGACACCACCATAAAAAGGACAGTTTTTAAATAATTTTGAAATGATATCCTTTGAATATCAAACACTAAAAAGTGGACTTACTTGTACCTCTACCAAAATTGTGTGCATTGAAATACACAATGGATTTCTGCACATCCTGTCAAGAAATATTCATATTATTTTAGATAACCTAAAATGGATACAAACCCTATAAAGCCAGCAATAAAAATGGATACAAACCCTATAAAGCCAGCAATAAACTGGAAAGTCATGTCTCTACCAAGTCAATTTTTTTTGCAATAGTGGATAACGGTTAAAAAAAAATAGCACAATGCAAGTAGAAAACTACAAAACTGGAAAACTAGATTCAGAGAGCATTATCTTTTAATAAACAAAACAGCCACACCGTTCAGAGGAGCCTTCACACAAAATCTGAGACACCTCATGGCACATACAAATACTGAAGCACGCAAGAACAGAGCCTTAATGATCAGAATAGATAGGATGTCATTTAGTGGAAACCTGATCTACATCGGTATTTAAAAGCAGTGAGAAATTTTGGCACTATATGTTCAACATATTGTACTGGTATTAATATATACAGTAAAAATGCCACTAAAGCCAGCATTACTTTTGGGCAATACATTTCTCTGATGCACTTCACTCAAAAGGTCAGTGTTCCCACCTTTGCAAGATCTGCAACAAACCAACAATAGTTCACATCCTGATGTAATAACTTGAGAAAAAACAGATTTAGCTCAAACATGGTGTCTAATTCACTGTTCACACATTTTCCAGAAAACACCACGTATTGTTTGTCACATAATTCTCTGAATGTATACTGAGGATTTGCATTTTTTTTTAAAAAGAGGTGATGGCAAATGGTTGATGGGGCGAGGAGGAAAGGAGTTTGTCCTAGTGTTACATACCAGCAACAAAAGAAACACACCGAGTCATGTATAAGTGCTAGAAACTATTCTATTAATAACTACTTATAATAATAAGAAAAGTTACAAACATTAGATATCAAATATAATTCCCAAAACTAAACTCAAAGTGTGTGGCAAATTCCCAAACCCCAAGTCCAGGAATAAGTCTCAAAGTTCAGTTCAGCAAGTCATAAGGTGAGACTTGAGCAAAAGCTTTTGCAAAACCACCGATGACTCAAGAGGAAATGTAGAGAGAGAATATAGAGAGAATCTATGAAATCCAAATGTTCCACGTTGGAACCCATACGACACCTCAATCACTGATGATCTCCATTGCTTTGTTCTGAAGTATCTGCCATCCCGAAAGGCATTCGAGACGTGGCCATCCACAGAAATACCTGTTTCCTTCTACAGGTTAACAACAAAGTGGACTCTACTGGATTGCTCCAAAAATCCATACGTGGATTGTAGTGACAGACGCAGTTATTGTTCTTCATCCATTGATACAGAGACCAGCAGTCAGTGCCTCTCTCTCCCTCTTTCTGACTGACTCCCTGAACAATAAACGTCAGCACGTTGTTATCTTCTTGCCGTCGTAATGACACCACACACACTACTCTACTGTAGTGTATTTTAAAGGGACAGCCACCAAATAGCAACCTAATCCGTAACACCTAGTTACAACATTCCTTAAGATTACTTTAAGAATAAATTTGAATGATATCAATTTAAAATTACACATTGTTGAAAGACTAATCTGCAAATGGTAAAAAAAAGACAACTTCCATTTATATAGCACCTTCAACAACTGCAAACCATCTCAAGTCCTTCATGGGAACGCTATCAAACAAAATGAGGCAGGAAAGACCATATCAAAGGTGGTGCTTAAAAGTTTGATCAAAGAAGGTGGCTTTAAGGAGGAAGGAGAAGTAGAGAAATTGAGAGATTAAAAGGATTATCAGATGAAGGCACAATTGCTGATGGTGGAACAATTAAATTCAGAGATGATTAAGTGGAATACAGATATCCTGGAAAGTTATGTTGCAGAATACAGAGATAGAATGTGGTGAGAACACAAATGGATTTGAAGGGAAGAGAATTTCAGAATCAAGGTGTTACTTAACTGGGATTCAATGTAAATTAGCAAATAGAGATGTGAGGTATGAATGAGACAAGGATTGAATTGGGGAGGCAGCAGAATTTTCAATGACCTCGCGTTTTAAAAGAGCAGTCTATGGGAAGCCAGCTGGGACTCCAGAGGAATAGATAAGTCGGGATGTAACGAAGATATGTAACAAAGTTTGAACAACCAATGGGCTGTGTTAAGGAGCGAGGAATAGTGATGGCAAGGATATACGATACAAATTCATCTTGTGGTCAAATATAACAAGGCTGTAAATAGTTCAGCTTAGTTCTGGGCAGTTTTCAGGAAGAGTGATTGAGTTGGTATGGAGATGAAGAAGGGTGGCTTTAGTCTTACCAATATTTAGTTGGAAGAAAACTCTGCTCATCCAATACTGGATGTCAGACAATTTAAAAAGGCAGGGAAGGGGTTGAGGGAGCTGGTGATGAAGTTGAGTTACATGTCATTTACATAGATGTGAAAAACATTTTTGGATGATGTGGGAAAATGTACAGTAGATGCCTTAAAATATGGATAAATAAGAGGTTAAAAACAGGACAGATTATCCGAGGAAAGTGGCCGAGCAATCATTAAAAAATCAGTTAAATACCAATACCAAATTGCCAATAACAGTGATTTGACTGCACTGGCAAGAAATTTAAACAACTTTCACCCACAGTCTGTAGGCAAAAAAAATCCCTTATAATACTATTGGGCAAGATAGATCTTGAAGATCTAGACATGACCTCAGTTACCTACTCAAGAAAAATACCTTAAGTACACGATTTTGAATTAGGTACAAGTTTTCCCTGTTCATGTTAGGCAAATGTCCACACTAAAATGTGCATGCTTTTTTTATTATTTTGAATAATAGGGGAAAGTAAAACCAGAACTACAGTTAATAATACCCAATCACTGTTTCTCAACATTTACTCAAAGGTTTATTGATTACAACTAGAAGTAGAATAAAAGCTCTGCAATAGTCTAATTCCAATACGGTACATCGTCAATTTAACCTGATTTTTATTGCTTGAACCAAAACAGACCTTATAGTTGAGCATTAATTTGAAGCATTTAAAAATCTAATTTCTCAAATTCAAAGTTGAATTAATTGTCATATGCACAAGTACATATATGCACAGGTGCAAAGAAGAACTTGCAGCAACATCACAGGCACACAGCATGTAAACAGCATTCACAAGAAAAACATAATTAAACAAATTATACACTGTTTTTACAAAAAGAACACAACTAGAACAAAAAAAAAGTACATTTTAGTGCAAAGTGGTCATAGTGCTGTTAAACTGTTGAGATTAGGGTTTTGCCAGTTGGTTCAAGAACCGAATGGTTGAAGGAAAGTAGCCATTTCTGAACCTGGTGGTGTCCATCTTCAGGCTTCTATACCTCCTGCCCAATGGTAGCTGTGAGAAGATGGCATGGCCTGGATGGTGGGGATCTTTGATGATGGGCGCTGCCTTCCTGAGGCAGTGCCTCCTGTAGATGCTACTAATAGTGGGGAGGGATGTGCCTATAATGCATTGGGCAGAGTCCATATTCTCTGCAGCTTTTTACGTTCCTGTGCATTCAAATTGCTGTACCAGACCACGATGCGACCAGTCAGGATACTTTCAACAGTACATCTGCAGAAGTTTGCTGGAGTGTTCAATGACAAGCCTAACCTCCTAAGTTAAGAAAAGATGCTGGTGCACTTTCCTTATGATTGCATCTATGTGCTGGGCCCAGGACAGATCACCTGACATATTAATATCCAGAATTTAAAGTTGCCGACTCTCCACTGCCGATCCCCCAATGAAGACTGGTGCATGTTCACCCTCCTTCCCCTTCCTGAAGTCAACAATCAAGCTCTTTAGTTTTACTGACGTTGAGTGAGGTGTTGTTTTTGTGGCACAACTCAACCAAGTGTCCCACCTTGCTGCAGTAAGCTGACTCATTGCCACCCGTGATTCACCCAACAGTAGTGTCATTGGCAATTTGAATATGGCATTGGAGCTATGCTTAGCCACACAGTGATGTGTGTTTAGAGAGTTGAGCAGGGGACTAAGCACGCAGCCTTGAGGTGCACCTATGTTGATGATCAGCGAGGAGGAGATGTTGTTACCAATCCTCACTGACTGAGGTCTGCTGAAGAGGAAGTCGAGTATCCAGTTGCAGAAGGAGGTATAGTGCCCCCAGTCTTGAAGCTTGACGATGAGCTTGGATGGGATGATTGTGTTGAACACCGAGCTGCAGTCGATGAACAGCAGCTTGATGTACGAGTTCCTGTTGTCCAGATGGTCCAGAGCAGAGTGAAGAGCCAGAGAAATCGCATCTGCTGTTGATCTGTGGTGGCAGTAGACAAACTGGAGTGGACCCAGGTCATCTGAGGCAGGAGTTGATTCACGCCATAACCAACCTCTCGAAGCACTTCATTACAGTTAATTTGTGTGGTTACATTACAATGAGAAGCAGCTAATAGAAGTACAGCAGCCTATCACCAATTTTAAACAGTTCATTTCAACTGTTTGACCAAAATTTGACAGAAGACCAAAAACAATATCCAAAAGGTATGTTTTCACTGTGATATACAGTTCAATTGGATATTTTAAAAGAAACTGTTTCTACTCAAAAATTCTGAAGTTAAATACAGTGGTCAATTTTAATTCCTTTCCCTAATCCTACTCAAAAATTTAATTATAATAAAAATGACCAACCAGTAGTTTTGCTACTCCACGCATAAACCGAAAATGATAAAATTATCAGCAGATGTTAAAAGTTGAAAAACTTTCAGTCATTCCAAGGGCAGCTCAGAATCTCAAACACCACAGAGAATAAAAAATCATAATTGAACCTTGTAAGTGTGCATTAATATAGTATTATACTATTTTATATTTAGAGGTTTAATACAAGTAGATCATAAGATTGATGTTCCTGTCATTGGCGAGAATGTTTCACTGTTTTAGTTACCTTGGCCTCCATTTGATAAATTTGTCACCACCATTTAAAATGATGAAGCTTTCCAGCTGAACTTTGCTCATATCTGAACTGTTTGTAAAGTACAATAGAAATTCGCAATTGCTTAAGGGATTGTCACATTCACAATTTATTGCTTATTACAATGAAAAGTGTACAAATTGGTGATTGAGAAATGCTATCTTATGCATACATACTTTAAATACCAAGGACAAACTGTTGATGTACTTTTTACACAAAGTGCTTTGTACACAGCTACTGCCACAATTTGATTCCAACAAAAACTTAATTAGCTTAAGTTCCTACAAACAACAGCTTGATACTTCTCAATACAGATACTGGCGGTGCAGAATATACTTAGTTCCCAATTTTAACAAAGATAAAGCATCTCTGAAATGGGGTTGGGCAAATGAGGAAACAGCACAAATAAATTATGCACTTTCCACTGAGGCAAACCCCTCCAATTAATAGTCTTGAATATGGTTAATAAATTACATTCCTAATATGAGCTGAATGAAATCCAACAATAAACAAAATATCTGGAATGTGATTTGACGCTTTGAAAATAGCTCTGAAATAGCTACTAAGCATGCAGTGGTGTAACCCCATGCAACACTGAATTCAATTTCAAAATATACTGCATGAATTGAAGTACAATATCATCCGGTTTACTTCCTCTTTTACTCTAACCCTCCTCTCTGACTTACAACAGGAGTTTCATGGATAATGTGGTCTTTTTACATCAAATAGTACGCACGTGTCATTTAGAGTGCTTTTGCAATTGGGAAGGACCAAGGCAGTAAGGGCGATTTGGTTTGATTTCTTTTTCTTAGGCAGTCCCTTGGGAACAAGGATGACTAGTTTCTTCTCTTTTGTAGGTTCCAAGGAGGCTCATGAGGCAGATGAACTTAGTGGAGCGGGTGGGTGGGTACTTTTCAAGGTGGCTTACACAAGGCTTCAATGTGCTCCTGATTCATGGACGAGTTTCTCAATTTCCTCCTGGATACTCCTCCTCCACTTTGAGGGGTCATGGACCAGAAATTCCCAGGAATCAGCAGGGATATTCCATTTCTTCAAGGTGCTTTGAGTACGTCCTCACATCTTTTCCTCTGTCCACCTGGTAAACTCTTCCTGTGAAAGGGCCAGAAATAGAGTGTCTGTTCCAGGAGTCTGGTGTCGGACATGCAAATAAAGTGCTTATCCAATGTTGCCAACTGAGTTTAACTAGGGCTTGATGGCCTGGGAGAGAATGCAGGTGTTGGTTCACTTATCCTTCCAGTGAATTATATTTTGTGGAGATAGTATTGGTAACTGGTTTATTATTGTCACATGTACAGAGGTACAGTGAAAAACTGTTTTGCATGCTATCCATACAGATCATTTCACCACATCAGTACATCATGTTAGTACAAGGGAAAAACAATAACAGAATATACTATTATAGTTACAGAGAAAGCACGTGCAGGCAGACAATAAGGTGCAAGGCTATGACGAAGTAGATTGTGAGGTCAAGAGTTCATCTTATCACCCAAGAGGACAGCGGGATAGAAGCTGTCCTTGAGCCTGGTGGTACTGTACATACTTTCAGGCTTTTGTATCTTCTGCCTGATGGAAGGGATGGGGGAAAAGAGGGAGAAGGGAGAATAATCAGGGTGGGAGGGTCTTTGAATATGTTGGCTGCTTTTCCTAGGCAGCGAGAAGGGTAGGAATAGTCCATGGAGGGGAGGCTGGTTTACGTGATGTGGTGAGCTGTGTTCACAACTCCCTGCAGTTTCTTGCGGTGTCAGGCAGAGCAGTTACCATACAAAGCCATGATACATCTGGATAGGATACTTTCCAAGGTGCAATTATAAAAATTGGCGAAGGTCAATGGGGACATGCTGAATTTCCTTAACCTCCTGAGGAAGGAAAGATGCTGGTGCACATTCTTGGCCATGATATGGTTGGACCAGGACAAAATGTTGGTGATGTTTACACCTAGGAACTTGAAGCTCTCAACCATCTCCACTTAGCACCGATGTAAACAGGACCATGTGCACCAACTTACTTCCTGAAGTCGATGACCAGCTCTTTTGCTTTGCTGACACTGAGGGAAAGATTGCTGTTATGACATCATGTCACTAGGCTCTCGATCTCCTTCCTGTATTCCGACTCATTGTTATTTGAGATCCAGCCCACTACAGCGGTGTCATCTGCAAACTTGTAGATGGAGTTAGAGCACAAATCTGCCATGCAGTCGTGAGTGAATAGGGAAGTAAAGTAGGGGGCTGAGGATGCAGCCTTGTGGGGCAGCAGTTCTGAGGATAATCGCGGCAGAGGTGTTGCTGCATATCCTCACTCATTGGTGGTATCCTTACAGTACCTTGAGGTGCCTGCTGTACATAATCACTAACATATCACTGGTCAATGAACAATTATTTCCTGCTTGGTTTAGGAATATTAACTACTGGAATTTGTAACAAAGAAACTGTTTGATTATTTGGCTGAGTATTGGACCACATACAACTTCAAGCTTGTTAGCTAGAAATTGCTAGCATTGTAAATCTAGAGGCCGGACCATGGAGACTAAGGCAATCTCAGATTTCAATACAGAGAGACAGTAAGAGAGAAACAACAGAGCAAAACAATATTACCAAAAGAAAGAGTTTGCTTATTTTTCAGCAATTTCCATTAGAAATGTTTGCAAAAGATTTCCCAAGAATGGATGACCAGTCAAAACCCACAATGATCATCCTTGGCGTGATACTAGTCAATGACTAAGCTCATACACAAAGGGATACTAACTCTTAATGCTTTTACTGAGCGAGCTGTTGAATCATACACAGTCCAGATGGGTGTCCAGCCTGTTATTTCTATAGAGTCAAGTGATCCCAAGCATGGTAGCTGAATGAGTAGCAATATTATCCTCAACTACAATAGGGATAAAATGAACCATTGCCTTTTCAGCAGCTCTTCACTATCATTGAGTCATACAGCGTGGAAACAGGCCCTTTAGCCCACCAGTTCAGTGTTGACCAAACACCCATTTACACTAATCCCATTTTTATATTTTCCCCATATTCTACTGCTCATACAATAGGGCAATTAGCCTACCAGTCTTTGAGTTGTGGAAGGAAACCTGAGCACATAGAGAAGACAAACAGTCACAGGGAGAATGGACAAATTCCACATAAATAGCACCAAAACTCAGGATTATGGTGTTTCAAATCACCAACTCTATTAGGTGCACCACTGTACTGCCCACTATTTCCTGATGTATGAACATCAGTTGTAAAGAGGATTGGGACTGGTAGGATGGTAAAATGATGCACAAATGTTCAGTTAAGACTCATATGTGAAAGTGAGAATTGTTTAAGAAATCAAATGCAGAAAAAAAAAGTTCAAGGCAATTGGATTAGTTTGGTAAATGGGATGAGAACATTTCCTTCTGAGAATAAAGACAACAAACTAATTTAGCCTTTTACTTCAGCTCCTGTAAACATCAATGCATATACCACTAAGCAATGGCAAAGTGCAGATATTTTCTGCATCATTCAAACTTTTCACCTTCTTTCCCCAATTTCTTTCAGCTATAAGTTAACAGACAGTTAATAAACAGTTAACAAACAAAAGTATTGTCTTTTTGCTGCATTTTTCCAGGTCAGCTTCCAAACCTCTCTCAACCATACCCTCATCACTTGAAGGATGCATTTATCTGCTACAGTAATTGGTTTTCCCAATTTGTCCTATTCACAAAAAGCAGGACAAATCCAAAACAGGCTAATTACCACCCAATCTACTCTCAGTCATCAACACAGTGATGGAAGCTGCCCTTGACCCTGTTATCAAATGGGGTATCCATCCATCACTAAGGACCCTCATCATCCAGGACATGCCCTCTTCTCATTACTACCATCAGCAAGGAGGTACAGGAGCCTGAAGACTCACACCCAATGATTCAGGAGCAACTTCTTCCCTTCCGCCATCAGATTTCTGAATGGTCCATAAACCCATGAACACTACCTCATTATTCCTTTTTTGCACTTTTTATTTTTGTAATTTATAATAAATTTGTGTCTTGGCACTGTACTGCTGCTGCAAAACAACAAATTTCAATGATTATGAATCTGATTGATTCATTGCAATCTGCACATTGATCCCCAGTTTGGATTTGCCAGGATTGGATGGCCTTGTACATCATCACAGCTTCAGTCCAAAGAGCTGAAGCTGCCTGAGATATCAAGGCAGGATTTACTGAGTGTGGCACCTAGGAGCCCTGGTTACACTGAAGTTAATGGGCATCAAGGGGAAAACGCTCCAATTGTTGAAGTCATACCTTGCACAAAGGAAGATGGTTGTGGCTGTTGGAGGTCAATCATCCTGGCCCAGGACATCAGTGGAGAAGTTCCTCAGAGCAGTGTCCTAGGCCCAACCATCTTCAGTTGTTTCATCAATAGCCTTTCTTCCATCACAAAGGTCAGAAGTGGGGATGCTTGCTGAGTGCCTAATTTTCAATTTGATTTGCAACTAGAGAAACAAAGGGCTGCAGATGCTGGAATCTAGATGAAAAACACGATCATGCTGGAGGAACTCAGCAGGCCAGGCAGCATCCATGGAGAAAAGAAGGTGGTCAACGTTTTGGGTCAGGACCCTTCTTCAGGACTGAAGATAGGAAGAGGGGAAGCCCAATATATAGGAGGGAAAAGCAGAGCAGTGATAGGTGGACAAAAGAGGGGAGGCAGGGTGGGCACAAGGTGGTGATAGGTAGATGCAGGTAAGAGATAGTGATAGGCAGGTGTGGGGGGAGGAGGGGAGAGCAGATCACCAGGGGATGGGTCAAAGGTAAGGAAAGGAAAAGAAAGGGGTGGGGGGTAGAGAAAAGAAGAGATAGGCTGGGAAAGGGAAGAAGAGGTATAGTTGGGGTGTGTGTGTGTGTGTGTGTGTGTGTGTGTGTGTGTGTGTGTGTGTGTGTGTGTGTGTGTGTGTGTGTGTGTGTATGTGTGTGGGGGGGGGGGGGTAGGAAGAGAAAGATTACTCAAAGTGGGAGAATTCAATGTTCACGCTGTTAAACTGCAAAGTTCCAAGATGGAAAGTGAGGTGCTGTTCCTCCAGTTTGCACTTGGAATTCTTCTGTCAGTGGAGGAGGCCAAGGACTGACATATCTGTGATAATGTGGGAGGGAGAGTTGAAGTGACTGGCAGCGAGGAGATACAGATTGCAATTACGGACAGAGCGCAGGTGTTCTGCGAAACAGTCACCTAGTCTGCATTTGGTCTCACCAATGTAGAGGAGGCCACACTTGGAGCACCGAATGCAGTAGATGATATTAAGGGAGGTGCAGGTGAATTTGCAACTCTCCAGTAAATGAAGCAGTCCATACCTGCACACAGAAAGACCTAGAAAACACTCAGTCATGGATTGACGTGGCAAGTAACATTTGCACCACAGAAGTACTGGACAATGAAAATATTCAGTAAGAGTCAATCTAACCTATTTTTGACATTCTATGGCAATATCAGCACCAAGTCCTCAACCATTAACATCCTGGGAGGTACCATTGACCAGAAATTCAACTAAAAAGCCAAATAAACATGGCTACAAGAGCAGGTCAAAGGTTGGGTATCCTGAAACAAGTAGCTCACCTTCTGACACTCCAAATCCTTTACTACCACTTACAAGGCACAAGTCCAATGCATGATGGAATACTCTCCATTTACCTTGATGAGTGCAGTTCCAACAACTCTCCAAAAACTAGGTTCAGTACAAACAAACATCTCACTTGCCTGATACACCATCAGCCACCCTAAATGACACTCCCATCAAACAGCAAATGCACTGTAGTTAGTCACCTAGGGTACTCTGACAACACCTCTCAAATCTGCAACCTCCATCCCCAAGGACAAAGGGAAGCAGATGCATGGGGATACCGCTATCTGCGGGTTCCCCTGCAAGCCACACACCACTTTATTGGAAATGTATTGGTATCATTTTTTTAAAATTCTTGAATTCCCCATGCAACAGCACAATGGAAGTACCTTCAGCAGATGGTGACTCTCAAAGGCAATAAATAACAGCAATATCTAGATTTCCACTGCCCTCCTGAAAAAAAAACTTAATGCTTGGCTGTTATTATTTATCACAAACAACAAGAGACCAAGTACTGAGCCCTGCAAACCACTTCTTGCAGACTGACCTCTAAAGAGAGGAAAATGACTTTGTGCATGTGCACAAAATTCTAGACCTTTTGAGGCTAACACAATACCAAAATGTACAGCGATTGTTGTAAATTGATACTCAGTTGACAATCAAAGTGTATTTCAAAGCTCATATCTTGGAAGGTGTCATCCTCCTACTTCTCGGACTACAGTTCTATTAGTTAACCCAATTCATTTTTATAAATTTGGCCAAGAATCATATGGATATTAATGGATACTTGGAGCACTTAAGGCTATTGTTAGACCAGTGCCATATTAGGACATACCTGCTGCTCTCAATTTGCAATTGCACTTCCTGCATATCCATTTAAAAAGGTTTCAAAAGAGGATGCTTCATTGGCCACAGTACATTGATTGGACTGCATGTGATCTTTGATCTGAAAGTACTTAGTGTAAACCAAGCCCAAAGTATATTTCTTCACAAGGCTGATGTCCTAGCAAAATTATGCAGCACACAAAATTAATACTCTAAATTGCAGTACGACCAACTGGAAAATAACAGTACAACAACAGTAGTACAGGAAGGAGATAGAGAGTCCAATGTCAAGACAACAACCTTTCCCTCAATGTCAGCAAAACGAAGGAGCTGGTCACTGACTTCAGGAAGTCAGTGGAGTACACACCCTTATCTGTATCAATGGTGCTGAGGTGGAGATGGTTGTGAGCTTCAAGTTCCTAGGTGTAAATGTCACCAATTTCTCCTGCTCCAGCACATGGATGCTAGGGTCAAGAAAGCACACCAATGCCTCTACTTCCTTAGAAGGCCAAGGGAATTCAGCACACCTCCAATGACTCTTACCAATTTTTTATAGATGCACCAATGAAAGCATTCTATCTGGATACATCACAACTTGGTACGGCAACTGCTCTGTCCAAGACCATAAGAAACTGCAGAGAATTGTTAATGCAGTCTAGTTCATCACGCTAACAAGCATCCTCTCCATCGATTCCATCTCCACTTTCCGCTGCCTCAGGAAAGCAGCTAATGTAATCAAAGACCCCTCCTGCCCTGGTCTCTCTCCCTTCTTCGTCAGGCAGAAGATGCAAAAGCTTGAGAGCATGTACCACCAGACTCAAGAACAGCTTCTATCCCATTGTTATCAGACTGTTGAATGAACCTCTCATACACTAAAAGGTGAACTCTTGATCTCCCAATCTACCTCATTATGGCCCATGCACTTTATTTGCCTGCAGCAACACACAAAATGCTGGAGGAACTCAGGTCAGGCAGCATCTACAGAGGGAAAAAACAGTCGACGTTTTGGTTTGAGACCCTTCATCAGGACTGATGCTTGACCTGCCAAGTTCCTCTAGCATTTCATGCATTTTGTTCCAGATTCCAGCATCTGCAGAATCTCCAGTCACTTTATTTGTCTACCTGCAACACACTCTCTCTCTAACTGCAACATTATATTCTGCATCCTTAGTACTACCTTGATGTAGAAATGAATGGCATAATCTGTCTGGATGGCATGCAAAACAAAAGCTTTTCACCATATCTCTGCACGTAACAATAATAAACCAACACCAATAACATCCCAAAATACCACTAATCTTGCATTAAAAGCAATGCAGTCCTGATATGAACAAATTACATTGTATTCAAATATCCAACCAACTTGCAGAACATCAGCTTTTAAGGTGATGTAATGCTTTCATAAATCCAGTATCAAACATAACTATTTTTATCTGTATATCAGTATTAAAGGAAAAAAGTCACTTACAGAACAAAAGTCTGCATTTCCTCTACAAACCTTTCACTTCGAGCCTTGAAACTAATAGTGATAAGAAACATCCTATTTTAAAGTTTAAAAACGTTTCAACATTTGAAATAACATTCCCACCTGGGTTAATTTTGGTTTCTAAAGAAAACATTGAGCTGAGGAAGGCAAACTTATGTGCCAATTCCAAGAAAGTTAGGCATATTACAAGATAATTCCTCTATTCTCCCCCAACAATGTGCTTCAGCTTCCAATACCCAAAGACCAATCCCCTGGCATGATAACATATTGCCACTTCAAGATGTAAAAATAACTTAACTATGGCTCTCAAAACAAATCATGGGTGATCTGTAACCCAACTCTGTCTCTTCTCCATAACCTTGATAAAATTATTCCTTCAATGTTTCAATTATCTTTGAAGTCTCCCATAAGAAGCATCTACAACTGTGTGTCTGTGTGGAGCATTTCCTGATTTTACTACTGAATGATCTGCCCATGATTCCAAGATTATTAGGAAACAAAACTGCTTTGTTTCTAAGCAATGCAGTTAAAAATTCAGAAAAAATAATATTGGAGAGAATTTAAGGGGCACAGTCATGAAATTGATATGAAATAAAGCAAACAAATCAAATGGGAAACTCAAACAGCGCACAAATAGAACAGCAAAGAATTTTACAAATATATTAGCAGAAATATTCCCAGGTTGTAACTGGATCTCCTAAAACAGCTAGTTGCAGAAAAATCAGAAACTCTAGTAGCACAGTAGACTCTTGACCTCACAATCTACCTTATGACCTTGCATCTTATTCTTTACCTGCACTGCACTTTCTCTGTAACTGTAACACTTTATTCTGCATTCTGTTATTGTTTTACCTTGTACTACCTCAATGCAGTGTAATGAATTGACCTGTATAAACATTATGCAAGACAAGTTTTTCCACTGTACCTAGGTACATGTGACAATAATAAACCAATTCCAAATAACTGGTCTGGTATCCAGAGGCCTGGAATATTAGAACGTAGAACAGTATAGCACAGGAAGGAGGCCCTTCAGTCCACAACGTTTGTGCTGACTATGATGCCAATCCACATTAATCCCACCTGCCGGCAACAGAATGTATCCCTCCATTCTTTACCTGTTCATGTACTTGTCTAAATATCTCTTAAACATTGCTATTGTATTTGCTTCCAGCACTTCTGAGAGTGTGTTCCAGGCACCTACCACTGTGCAAACAAAAACCTTGCCTAGTATATCCCCTTTGAACTTTCCCCCTCTCACCTTAATGCTATGCCCTCTAGTATTCAACACTTCCACCCTGGGAAAATGATTCTGTCTTTCCTCTCAATGCCTCTCATAAATTTTACAAGATTCTTTTAGGTCTTCCCTCCGCCTCTGATACTCCTGAGAAAACAATCCAAGTTTGTCCAACCTCTCCTTATAGCTAATACCCTCTAATCCAAGAAACATCCAGTAAACTTCTTCTGAACCCTCTCCAAAGCCTCCACATCCTCCCTGTAATGGGGCAACCAGAACTGCATGCAATACTCCAAACACTGCCTCAAAGTTTTATACAACTGTATCATGACATCCTGACTCTTAGATTCTATGCACCGACCAATGAAGGTAAGCATGCCATACATCTTCTTTACTACTCTATCTACTTGCATTGCCACTTTCAGGGAGGTGTGGACTTGGATCCCAAGATTCTTGTACATCAATGCTGTTAAGAGTTCTGCCATTAACTGTACACTTTCCTCTCACATTTGACCTCCCTAAGTGCAACACCTCAACTTCACCAAATTAAACTCCATCTGCCATTTCTCTGCCCATAACTGCAACCGATCTATCGCCTGCTGTATCCTTTGATGACTTTCTTCGCTGTCCAAAACTTCACCAGTTTTTGTGTTGTCTGCAAACTCACTAACCAACCCATCCATGCTTTCAGCCAAGTCATTTATATATATCACAAACAACAAAGGTCCCAGCATTGATCCCTGCGGAACACCTCTGGTAACAAATCTCCAGCCAAAATAAGAGCCTTCCACCACTACTGCCTTCTATGGGTAAGCCAATTCTAAACCCAGACTACCAATTCACCATGGATCGGATGCATCTTAATCTTCCTGATCAACCTACCATGAGGGATCTTGTCAAACATCTTACTAAAGTCCATGTAGGCAACATCCACTGTCCCACCCTCAATCAACTTGGTCATCTCCTCA